>NC_081566.1:37772123-37930998 GCF_022355385.1 Mustela nigripes | reverse complement strand
TGTGGGGAAAAGCCTGCTTCTCCTTCTCCCACTCCCCCTGTTTATGTTCCCTCTCTCCCTCCCTCCCTCAAAAAAATAAATAAAATCTTAAAAAAAATGAAGACATTGGGAAACACGAGAATGTACAAAAAAAAAAAAAAAAAATTCCCTGGCACCTAGAGAAAGTCATGTTTAAGGTGTTTTGGCCTATTTTTTTTCTCATATTGTACCTACCTAATGCACCCACAGTTTCTCTACATAGAGAGTGAAGGAATGCCAAATTCATTTTGGCCAAATGCTGAGAGATTGACTATTAAGATCGATATTCAGTGGAACTGAGACCACAAATGTAACCATTAGAAATGAATTTACCAAAGTAAATTCAAAATGAGGTCAATAAACTTAACTATTATTATAGTTCCATATCAAAATTTTCATCATATAATTTTAAAAGTTTGATATTGTGGTACAGGAGCATTACTATCTACCTAGACATCTTAGCTGCTGGCCTGCTCAAGGGCCTCAGACTCCACGTTTGGCTACTAAAGAGATGTTCATTTTCAGCTCAGTTCTGTGGGGAACGTGGTGTTTGCTGCTAATGGCCATGTTGCCAGCAAGTAACCGAATGTTCGCTTCTTCGGAATTGTAACCCACTAAGGTAAAAATGTATCTACTGTTCATATTCTGCCTTTGAAAATTGCGTAGTTATGCAATTTTATTGAAACAATTCCACAAATTTAGCTTTTTGTTCAGTTACAGAAAAAAATACCTAATGAATAATATATATATATATATATATATATATAAATATATATATATTAATTAAAGTATGTCACAGTGGGCGACTTCTGCAGTACTGGTAATGAATGACCTATTTCTTAATGGAAGTAACTACAATTTATTTTATTATATTATTTGTTGTATTATCTAAAGGAGATATGTTTTAGACATTCTTCCACATACGTATGTTTCTGTGTGTGTATCACTATTTTCAACTCCTTACCTCTCATCGTTTCAGTTTTTGCTCCCATTCCTTTTTCATCCACAAGAGAATTCCATCTAATGTAAAATGTGGAAATATAAGGTAGACACGGGGAAACCAGATGATGCATGATGCCTTCATTAACGCAGAATTTGAGCCAAAAGGAGAAAGGAGCAAGACTGACTGAAGTCATCAAAGTTGAAGACAACAACTATTGATACTCCTAAAATACTGTAAGATCAGTTGTGACTATGGATACTGACATAGTTGGCAAAGAAACATTGAATGAATCTCCTAAGCACAATACAGTATTTTGTGGACTGAGAAATACAGAGGTAAAATAATGAAAGAAAAATTACCCAAAGACATTGAGATACACAGATACGTTTTATATAGTATGTAGATGTATAATCTTCTGTTGCATACCATCTTTTTAATAGACTCTAACCCCTTCTCTAGTATAGGTGAACATAGGTATATGAGACTAGAAGTTAAACATGGGGTCATAAAACCAAGCGTAGGGGTACCTGGGTGGCTCAGTGGGTTAAAGCCTCTGCCTTCAGCTCAGGTCATGATCCCAGGGTCCTGGGATGGAGCCTTGCATCAGACTCTCTGCTCAGCAGGGAGTCTGCTTTCTCCTCTCTCTCTGCCTGCTTCTCTATTTGTGATCTCTGTCTGTCAAATAAATAAATAAAATCTTAAAAAAAAAAAAACAAAAAACGAAGCCTATGTGTTTGGAAGTGATTTTATTGTACTCCTAGGCCTAAAAACTTTGGGTAATATCAATTCTATTGTCAAGGGCTATCACTGATCTTGAATTGCAGGATATCTTCTTTGTTCTTGACTTCTCTATAAGTGATTTTATTGTCACTTAGAATATAAAGCTCTCAGATAGAGCTTGTATGTCAGTTTTAGAGCAGGAACTTAAATGAGTTTTGGTTAGTCTAGCTAAAAGTTTGTCAATTTTATTGATACTTTCGAAGAACCAATTTTGTTTTCATTGCCTTTTCTCTACTGTTTTTCTGTTCCTCATTTATCTCTATCCTAATCTCTGTTATTTCCTTCCTCTACTAGCTTTGAGTTTAGTGTGCTCTTCTGTTTCTAGTTTCTAAAGGGGGAGGCTTAGGTATTGATTTGAGGTACTTTTTTCTATTCTAATTTTGGTGCCACAGCTAAAAATTTCCCTCTAAGCACTGCTTTACCTCTGTCTAATAAATTTTGATATATTTAAGAATGGCAGTTGATAGAACATCTCATATAGAATGTCATTATCTAGCTTTCAGTATTGTTGAGAAGTTAGAAAATGTTCATATGGATCCCCTTTCTCCCCTCTTATTCTTTTTCTTTCTTGCAAGTTTTTTTTTTTTTTTTTTTTAAGTAGACTCCATGTGGGGAGACTTTCTCCAATGGGGGGCTTGAACTCACCACTCTAAGATCAAGACCCGAGCTGAGATCAAGAGCGGCTTAAACAACTGAGCCACCCAAGCACCCTGTCCTTGCAAATCTTTTAATTGTCCCCAGTGTTCTGAAGTTACAAACTTGTGTGCCATAATGTGGTCTGTTTTCATCTATTTTCCTGGGCATTTGATGGCTCCTTTCTTTTTTTTTTAAAGTTTTTATTTTAATTCTAGTTAGTTAACATACAGTGTTATTTTAGTTTCAGGTGTACGATATAGTAATTTAATATTTCCATACCTCACCCTGTGCTCATGTTGGCAAGATTATCTTATTAAATTACCACCTCTCTATGGTAACTAGCAGTTTGTTCTCAAAAACTGTCAGTTTCTTGCTTTGTCTCTCTCTTGTTTTTTTCCTCTTTGTTCATTAGTTTTTTTCTTCAATTCTACACGAGTGAAATCACATAGTATTTGTCTTTCTCTGACTGATTTATTTCACTTAGCATTATAACTCTTTAGCTCCATCCATGTCATTGCAAATGTAAGAAAATTTCATTCTTTTTTATGGCTGACTAATATTCGTGTGTGTGTGTGTGTGTGTGTGTGTGTGTATGTGAGTGCCTTATCCATTCATCAGTTGATGGACACTTAGGCTGCTTCCGTAGTTTGACTATTGTAAATAATGTTGCAATAAACACAGGGATGAATATATTGATTTGAATTAGTGTTCTTGTATTCTTTGTAAATACCCAGTAGTGCAATTGCTAGATCAGGAGGTAGTTCTATTTTTATTTATTTAGTTTTTTTTTCTTACGAGAGGGAGAGGAAGAGAGAGAGAGATTCCTAAGGTGAACATGGAGTCCAATGCAGGGCTCCATTGCACAACTCTGAAATCATAACCTGAGCCAAAATCAAGACTTGGATGACTGACTGAGCCACCCAGGTATCCCTCTATTTTTAACTTTTTAAGGATCTTCCCTACTGTTTAGCACAGTGGCTGCACCAGTTTGCATTCTCACCAACAGTGCATGAAGGTTGTTTGTTTTTTTCACATCCTCGCCAACAATTGTTGTTTTTGACATTGTTGATTTTTAGCCATGCTGACATGTGTGATGTGATATCTCATTGTAATTTTGATCTGCAATTCCCTGATGATGAGTGATGATGAGCATCTTTTCCTGTGTCTATTTGCCATCTGTATGTCTTCTTTGCAAAATGTCTGTTCATGTCTTCTGCCCATTTTTTATTTTTTAAATTTATTTTAATTAATTAATTAATTAATTAGTTTAAAAAAATTTATTTATTTGACAGAGACGTAGCAAGAGAGGGAACATAAGCATGGGGAGTGGAAGATGGAGAAATAGGCTTCCTGTCAAGCAGGGAGCCTGATGTGGGGCTCAATCCCAGGATGAGGGGATCATGACCTCAGCTAAAGGCAGACACTTAATGGACTGAGCCACCCAGGCACCCCCGCCCATTTTTAAATTGGCTTATTTGTTTTTTGGGTATTGAGTTTAATAAGTTCTTTATATATTTTGGATACTAACCCTCTATTGGATGTGTCATCTACATATATCTCCTCCCATTCCATGGCTGCCTTTTAGTTTTGTTGATTGATTCCTTCACTGTGCAGAAGCTTTTTATTTTGAGGAAGTTTATTTCTGCCTTTCTTAGGCTTTAGGAGAAGTGTCTAGAAAAAAAGTTACTATGGCTGATGTCAAAGAAGTTACTGCCTATGTTCTCTTCTAGGATTTAAAAAAACCCGATTTATTTATTTATTTATTTATTTATTTATTTATTTATTTAAGAGATAGAGATAGAGAGAGCGCGCATGCACCCAGGGCAGGGAGGGGCAGAAGGACAGTGAGAGAGGCAATCTCAAGGAGACCTTTGCGTAGCACAGAGCCCCATGTAGGGCTCAATCTCAGGACTCTGAGATCATGACCTGAACCCAAACTAGACTTGGATGTTCATCACATTGAGCCACCAAAGTACCCCTGTTGAAAATTAATAGTGGATTTATTTCTGGGTTTTCTATTCTGTTACACTGATCTACATGTTTATTTTTCTGAGTTGATGGCTCTTTTCAGTCTAGATACCCAAATCCTGCAGCTGTGAAAAATTTTCTTGTATTATATCCATGATGATTTCATTGTCTCCATTTCATTTTTCTCCATTTCTGTAATTCTTATTATTCAGATGTCTAATATTTTAGGTAAATTATCTTTTAATTTCCTTAGCTTTTCTTTACATTTTCCACTTTTCTTTTTGTTTTGCTCTACCTACAGGAATATTTCCTTAATTATATTTTTCAGCTCTCCTAGTGTGTTGTTTATTTT
Organism: Mustela nigripes; assembly: GCF_022355385.1. Classification (NCBI taxonomy): domain Eukaryota; kingdom Metazoa; phylum Chordata; class Mammalia; order Carnivora; family Mustelidae; genus Mustela; species Mustela nigripes. Next base: position 37,926,301 of record NC_081566.1, on the reverse strand, counting down.
TGCCCCTGCCCCTTTTTTAATCAAGAGCTCTTTATCTCTGACCACTGCCCTTTGATAGTAATTTCTTTTCTCTTGTAGCAATATATTCTCTTGTCTCTGAAGAAATTAATAATTTCTTGGAAGTTTTTATCTTGGCACCATCTATTTAAGTTGCTTCTATTTTTTATTACTTATTTATTTATTGTGCATGCATGCTGTCTCTCTCTTCTCATGTTGGCCAATTTTTCCTCTGTTGTCTAGTGACTTTTGGCTGCTGTTCATATTAAATAACAAGGTACAAAAATACTGATTGGAAGCTCTGTGTGCACTTTGTTCTAGGGTGAGCTGACTTGGGTGTTTAATTGGGTAAGCACCACTATCATTGTCTTTTTTGTTCCTTGGAATGGCCAGAAAATAATTTTCTTATCTCTTCTTTGGTTGACATTGATTTGGGAGCCAGGTGGGGTAAGAAGTGGTGGTTGTAATCTTCAGTTAATAGTATTTTACTTGAATTTTCTGTCAGTGGGCACTCATTGCTCGACTGTGCCTGGTATCATCCAGTTTAGAGACCAGATAATAAATCTGCACCCCTCATCTTTAGTAATACCTGACTATGCAGAGTGAGGAAGGGAACCTGGGTCTCATTGCTTCTAAAGCAAACTTTCAAACAATTTCTTCTTCTTCTTTTTTTTAATTTGTTTATTGTTTGTAGTTTTTTTTTTTTTTTTTTTGGATACTTAAAACCCCACTCATGCCTGTAATTCCTTTAAAGAGCTTGGAGGTCTTAAAAAAGTAAATGTTTCTGGGAGAGGTTTCAGATTGGTTTCTTGAGATTGATGTCATATCTTGTCATTAGGGTCAGTGGAGAGTATAAGCTGATAGGGAGATGGTGCATGAGGTCAGAGGGTCCATGCAAAGTCAAAGACCCAAGTTTCTCAGCAAACATTTCTCATTTGAAAGAAAATTTCAGTTGGATCAATTCACTGTAAGCTTGTGAACCAGACACTCTCCTAAAGGTATATATATGACTTCTTTAATCTTTTTCATTTTGGGTAAGCTTGTGTTCACTTCTTGCCTTGCCTAATTCTCACAACAGTAATATTAGTGATAATAATGCCATCTTGTGTATTTGTAGCTTTGATAAGTGTCAAGGACTGCACATATTTGATCTCTAGTCCTTTCAACAAACCAGGCAGGAAATATTATTCTTTCCAGTTTGCTATAAAAACACTGAATCTTAGAGGGGCTAAGGGCCCTCTTCAAAGTCATATAGGATATAAGTATTAGAGCTGGAATTGGCCATAGGATGTTCTGGCTCCAATACCCCATTTTTTTTTTTTTTTTTTAATCACACCATACTGTCCCTTATCCTATGTGTCAGAGCAATATTTTTTTTAGTTAAGAGTGATGACAATAACTACAATAAGTATGTTATTTAGTTTGGCTATAATGTTCTAATTTAAATACTCAAGGCTCTCAGAGTGTAGCTGAGGGGCACAAATAAATACTTCTTGTGAAAGAGCTATCCTTAACCACTTCATGAATTAGAAAGCAAACTGTGTGCAAAAGAGACTAAACAGCAATATATTGTGCAGGTCAAATACGGTATCATCAGTGTAAACAGAATACACTGGTATTACACAAGAAGGAGGCTCTATTTGCATGGCATCAATTTCACTGTTCTTACTAGAGCTTAAACATGTGTCACTCTGTATTGCTAAATATTTGACATCAGAACCAGAATTTACCCTTACACTGTAGGGAGTTTTAAGAGATCCATAACTCAGCTGACCCTGTGTTTTGGGCAATGGGTGTTAGGTACTTTATTAGGAATAGCAAGTTCTCCTTGTCCATAGGAGGGAGAGCCACCAGCAGGAAAGAGAGGTCCAGTGGTTATGACGTTAGACATCACCTTAATTTGCTGTCTTATTCTTAGGAAAAAGAATACTTAGGAAAGAAAAATCAATTTGAGATTTGAGATTTGAAATCCATTTTGAGATTTGAAATCTATTTGAGATTTGAAATCAGTTTGAAATCTATTAATCCATGTTCTGGATGTTTTCAAAGATTATTCCTATATTCATATTCTTAGAGACTTCCAAAGAAAATGGTCCTATAACTTTTCTCCAAAGCACATTGTTGGGTGGGGGAGTTCTTCATTATATCTTACTTTCATCTCTCTCTTTTCATATGTCTTTCATGGAATAACAATTAGAATTCCTTAGAACAAAAACAATTCCTCAGTTTTCCTTTTTTTCTGATATCTAAATTCTGACATCTGAGTTGGGTGAATTCCCTAAGAATATTATTAAAAGTGTATAACTCTGTGGCTATATACTACTTTAGGCTGGATTTTTTTGTTTTTACATCAGTGAGGTTATGCTATTATACTTAAAAATATACTTACCTGTATCTACTGGAAAAATTAATTAAAAGTTAGTGTATGTTTGTAAGTGCTATATTTGTGACATTTTCTTTGCTGATATGAATTTTGTCTTTTCAACAAGCACCAATCTTTATATTTCTTAATTGCTGTAATCCCCCCAAAAGTCTTAGCTGAGGTACGAGTCATTTATTAATGTTCTGGTGTTCATTCCTTTATTAAATGCCTTGTTTGTAAAAGGCATAGGTGGGAAATATAGAGAAATGCTGCTATTAGGAGCCTCGATTCTTGGAATTCACAATTAGGTTTAGGTACTTGTAAATTAAACAGTAGTCCAAGGCAGTCTCTAGTTATGTATAAAGTTAATGGTACAGAGAGTAAAGTTTGAGATTTCAGAGAAAAGGCCTTGAAGGTGGGCTTGTGCTGGTTGAGCACAATAAAAGGAGCATACCTCCTTTTATGGAGGAGGTATGACTTTCACTGGGTCTTGAACCATAGGCAGGATTTAAATTGGTTGGAGAGGTGGAGGCCATATTGGGTTTGGGGAACAGAATGGATGAGAATGAGCTGTATGAGTGGGAGTGATGTTCGTTCTGAAGAGAAGTTTGTGCCGGCAGAGCCAAGTGAGAGAGAGAGGCTGTGGTTAGATTATGAGGGCCTTGAAGATTGGTACGGATTTGAGCCTGCAGGAAATGTGTTTTGCAAAAGAGAGTGACGGGCGCCTGAGTGGCTCAGTCATTCAGCGTCTGCCTTCGGCTCAGGTCATGACCCCAGGATCCTGGGATGAGCCCCACATCGGGCTCCCTGCTCGTTGGGAAGCCTGCTTCTCCCTCTCCCACTTCCCCTGCTTGTGTTCCCTCTCTTGCTGCATCTCTCTCTGTCAAATAAATAAAAAAGAAGTCTTTAAAAAAAAAAAGAGAGTGACAGAGTGTAAGGACCTATTTAGAAACTGTCCCTGCTCTCCTTCCCCCAGGGGATTTACTTGGAGACAAGTCCCGGAAACCAGCTTAAGGTAACAAAGCCCAGGTACAAAGGTGGGTCAGACCAGGTGGAGACAGCCGATCAGTGGGGGGCTGCATACTGTCTCTCTGGTTACCAAGGAGTATGGGCCCCGCCCTTTCAGAGCCTTTTGGGTGCCAATCCCAATCAAGGTGTAACAGGCTGGTTCAAATGTCTACTAGGGTAAACTGTAACTCAATTGGTCACCTAGCATCACTGTGGAGTTTCCTGTGTGTGTTACCATCTCGTTGACCACCTGTGCGTGGCCAGGCCCGACCGCATGACCTTTGCCCTTAAAAACTAGTCTGTGAAACAGAAGGGTCGTCCTCTCATGTAAGAGGTGCGTCCCCGAACGTATGGTTAGATTCTTGATGCTTGGCATGAAATAAAGCTTTGCTTGACCTTCGCTTTATATCAGACTCGCTCCTTTAATCATGGACCCATTATTGGGGCATAACACAGAGTATTTTGAGAAAATGAATCTGATGATTGTGTACAGTAGAGCACAGTGGGAAAGAGCACGGGTACAGAAACAAAACCAAAGCCTTGACGATTTCTTTGCTGGATAAACTTTGGCAAGAAGTTTATTCATTCCGCACTTTAGCTTCCTCATTAAAGAAATCAATCAATCAATTAATTTTTATTTTTAATTGTGGTGAAAAACACTATCTCTCTATTTTTAAAATGGAGTTTTGTTTGTTTGTTTGTTTGTTTATTTATTTGACAGAGAGAGAGAGAGAGAAAGAGAGGGAGAAAACACAAGCTGGGGGAGTGGCAGGCAGAGAGAGGGAGAAGCAGGTTCCTCACGAGCAGGGAACCCATCTGGGATTCAATCCCAGGACCCTGGGATCATGACCTGCGCTGAAGGCAGCTGCTTAACCAACTGAACCAGCCAGGCAGCCCTAAAATGAGGTATGAAGTAATAATACCACTTGCCTCTAGGGCTATCTTGTGGTGTAAATGAGATGAAGTAGGCAAAACACTTGTAGTTCCATAAATGGGGGCACAGAATCCTTCAGGATAGATTAGCTAAAAATACTTTCTAAGGGAAAGAGGCTTATGGGGCCCCAGCCCCTGGTGGTGCCATCCGAGGACCCTGAAACTGGCCAATGAGCAGCCCAATGGCAAGACCATTTTCTCCTGCTTTACTGGCTCTAAGGGCTCTGGAGGGAAGAGCTGGTGCCCCGACTGCAGCTGGTGCCCCGGACTGCGACTGAACCAGCTGTAGGAGGGGCGCTGAAGTGTGCTAGTGAAGGCTGCGTGTTCATCTACTGCCAAGTATGAGAAAAAACCTTATTGGAAAGATCCAAATAATGACTTCAGAAAAACCTTGAAAGTAACTATAGTGCTTACACTACTTAAATATAGAAACACTGGTAGAATCTGAGGTCTCCCAGCCAACCTCGTGGAGATGTTCTCTGAAGATTAACATTTGGGGATGAAAGTTGTGTCTTGGTTTCCTGATTTGCTCTGGTATAAAAGAAACTGCACGCTTGCTTTGAATTCATGCTAGTAATAAATAAGTAAATAAGTACATATTGATGTAAAAAAAAATGCTTAAAAAAAATAGAAAGTGCTATTAAATGCTCCTGAACCCTCAACAAAAATAAAAGGGCAGAGGCTAGGGACAGTGAGAGGGGAGACTATTACAATAATTCAATCGTTAGTTGCTCAGGCATTTTTCCTTGTAAATAGCTCCATGGTTATTTTTGTCACACTGTATTATAGCTGGCCCTTCAATAAGGATGTGGGGGGGCAGTTAGGGGCCTTGAACTTACCCCTTCAAGTGACAAATTTGGGTATAAATTTTGACCTCCCAACTTAATTACTAATAGCCTACTGTTGATCGGAAGCCTTGCTGATAATACAAACAGTCAATTAACACATATATTGTGTGTTATATATATTTTACACTGTAACCTTGCAACAAAGTAAGTCAGAGAAAAGAATGCTAAGAAAATTTTAAGGGGGTGGCACCTGGGTGGCTCAGTAGCTAAAGGTCAGACTCTTGGTTTTGGCTAAGGTCATGATCTCAGGGTTGTTGACATCCAGACCCACCTTGGGGGGGGGGTCTTTACTCACTGGGGAGTCTCCTTGAGACTTTCTCCCTCTCCCTCTGCCCCTCTCACTCATGCTTTTTCTCTTCTCTGTCAAATAAACAAATAAGTAAATCTTTAAAAAAAAGTGCCAAAAAAGAGGAATTATAAGGAAGAATAAATAAATCGACACTAGTGTACTGTACAAAAAAAAAAAAATCCACATGGAGGCAGATCCACAGGATCTGTCTCTTGCTTCAGTAGGAATTGGAGGCAACAGACCTAGGGACACAGGTTGTTTTAGCCTTCAGAACCATCTACTTACCATTTTCTACCTCTGAGGCCAGCCAACATCACCTCTTCTTTTCTTTTCAGATTTTATTTACTTGAGAGAGAGAGAGAAAGGACCAACCGGGTGAAGGGCAGAGGGAGAAGCCGAATCTCCATTGTGCGGGGAGCCCGAAGCAGGACTCCATCCCAGAACTCTGGGATCATGACCCAAGCCAAAAGCAGTCACTTCATGACTGAGCCACCCAGGCGTCCCCCAACACCATTTCTTTTTCTTCTTCTTCTTCTTTTTTTTTTTTTTTTTAACAATTTTATTTATTTATTTGATAGGGAGAGATCACAAGTAGGCAGAGAGGCAGGCAGAGAGAGAGTGGGGAAGAGGCTCCCTGCTAAGCAGAGAGCCCAATACGGGGCTCGATCCCAAGACCCTGAGCCGAAGGCAGAGGGTTTAACGCACTGAGCCATCCAGGCGCCCCTCCCAACACGGTTTCTTGAGCTTAGCACCTCATTGCTGATCAAGCATGAGCTCTCCGAGTCTTCGGGATTACTCCGTGGAGATGGAGGCTGCAGCCTAGACCAACCACCTGGTCAAAGTGCACGCGAGGGGCCTCCGCACCTCCGGGATTTCCCCCTGGAGGCGGCGGCTCTGGAGGGCGGAGGTCCCTCTTCCACCAGGGGGCGCCAGGTGCGCCTGGGACGTGCCGCGGATCCCGCGCCGCGCTGCGCCCTCTTCCGGCGCGGGCAGGAAGGCCGGTGGTCGTCGGGGAAGCCGCCGTGCCCCCGGATGCTGGAGAACCTGAACCTGGGTCCCGGGAACCGTGCCTGCCCTGCCTGCACCGGGGCCGACACCACCGTCTCCCTGACTTCCTGGGGAACCACTTCCGGGATGAGGAGGTGAAACTCTTCAGGAAGAGGGGCAGCCCCCGACTAACTCCGCGGGCTGTCAGGCCCCAGGCGGGGCTGGGCGAGCAGGTCTCAGTCACGCCTGAGAGCCTCGGGAGCGGGGCGGCCCCCGAGGGACCCTCTGCACCCCGGGGTGTCGGGCCTCTGCCCGAGCTTGTCTCTGCAGTCACCAGCTCTTGGACCACTGTGGAGCCCTCTCCCAAGCCGCGGACCAAAGGGCAACAATAAAACTTTTTTGCAGACAAAAAAAAAAAGCAAAAACTGGGTATAAGTGGTTCAAACCACTTACCCAGCAAAAACTGGGTATAAGTGGTTCAAAGCACTAAGTGGTTCAAACCTGCCTTATTCACGGGCCAACGTGTTTGTTTTTGTGTCTGATTTGAACTCACCGAAGGCAAGAACCATCTTCAATGACTGGCCTGGTGTACGGGAAGTTACCACCGCAAGGATGCAGGCCGCGTACCGTACCCGCCCCCGACCCTTGTTGAGTCCGTCAGCACGGGGTGGGCTGGGTTGCTCAGAGCAGACAGACGAGTGGGGAAAGGAGATGTGATGAGGAGGAAGGGATTATTGATGCTTGCGTGACTGAAGCTGGCACCCCAGAGGTAGAGCCAATAGTGGAGGTGATTCCAGGATTTTAAGAGCTTGCCCCGTTGGGAAAAAGAGGGCATGAGCGGAAGAAAGGAGGTCAGCGAAGAGTGAGTTTTGGAGAAGAAATGGTGAGTTTGCTTGTATTGTCGTTACTTTAAAGTTAGCCACTCATGTATTTATTTATTCAACGAAGGGTATCTTTTTTTTTTTTTTTTAAAGATTTTATTTATTTTATTTGACAGACAGAGATCACAAGTAGGCAGAGAGGCAGGCAGAGAGAGAGGAGGAAGCAGGCTCCCCGCTGAGCAGAGAGCCCGATGGGGGGCTCGATCCCAGGACCCTGAGATCATGACCCGAGCTGAAGGCAGAGGCTTAACCCACTGAGCCACCCAGGCGCCCCGGTATCTTTTTTTTTTTTTTAACATGTGAAATGAAGTATTTTGCCCACATTCTGCTTAGGAAGTAAAATATTGTATGTTTTTCCTGTTCCTCAGTTTTAAGTTTCTGTCCCCCTTTGTCTTTTTAGCGGCCTTTTGTTTTGCCTGCTGTCAGGGGAATAGTTTTTTCTAATGATTGATTGATTGATTGATTATTTTACTTATTTGACAGAGAGAGAGAGCACACGTGGGGGCAGGAGTGGCAGGCAGAGGGAGAGGGAGAAGCGGGCTCCCCGCTGAGCAGAAAGCCGGATGTGGGGCTCCATCCCAGGACCCTGGAATCTTGACCTGAGCCGAAGGCAGACGCTTAACTGACTGAGCCACCCAGACATCCCCTGATTGATTATCTTAATATTTTATTTATTTATTTGACAGATCACAAGTAGGCAGAGAGGCAGGCAGAGAGAGAGGAGGAAGCAGGCTCCCCGCTAAGCAGAGAGCCCGATGCGGGGCTCGATCATAGGACCCTGGGATCACGATCTGAGCCGAAGGCAGAGGCTTTAACCCACTGAGCCACCCAGGTGCCCCTGATTGATTATTTTAAATCCAGAATCGTTAACATATGGTGTTATCTCAGTTTCAGGTGTGTAAGAGACGATTCAACAATACTGTACATGATAAGTGTACTCTTGACCCCTTCACCTGTTTAACCCATCCCACAATTTTTTTCTTGTGGTCATTGTCTTTTTTTTTTTTTTTTTAAGATTTTATTTATTTATTTGACAGAGAGAGATCATAAGTAAGCAGAGAGGCAGGCAGAGAGAGAGAGAGAGAGAGAGAGAGGGAAGCAGGCTCCCTGCCGAGCAGAGAACCCGATGCGGGACTCGATCCCAGGACCCTGAGATCATGACCTGAGCCGAAGGCAGCAGCTTAACCCACTGAGCCACCCAGGCGCCTCCTCTTTTTGGTTTTAACACTACTTTTCTTACCCTAAGAATTACTTCTAACCCATTTATTGCTCTTTCCTTCCCATGCTTCTCCGTCTCATCCTCAGTGCACACTTTCTCTTTCTCCTCTTTCTTCCCTGCTTGGCAACAAAATCGAGAATTCTCTAGCCCAGGGTGCACCTCCTTCTGAAAAGCTTTTTTTTTTAAGAGTTGAGTTTTGAGCAGTAAAAATGAAGGTAGTAATTGCAATTTAGGAGGGCTGTGTGTGTGCGGAGGTTGTATGCACTGTTTCTCTTGGATCTGGAACCAAAGAATGATTTATTTGGAGCATGTTGATAATTTGTACTTTTGCTTCTGATTATGTGGAATATTTTGGTTATGGTGAGATGAGAGAGGAATGAGTGTAACGTGATCAAGTCGGTTTTAGATAAACCCAACAAGAGTTAATGAGTTGTACTTCTCAGAGGAATTTCTATGTAGGTGGGCCTTTTGTTTTTCTGGGGTGCATTGAGGTGGGCCAGCCAGCATAAGCCCGGTGTATAAAAAGAGCGTTAGCTGGCTAGATAGAATTAGAACATTCAGGGAACTTAATTCTGAGACCTGAATTTAAAATCTCTTTTTCTTCTCATTCACTGCTTTACCATGATCTATCCTGAGAAAGACCAAATGAAATTGGAACCCGAGTGATTTTCTACTGGTTATGGTTCAGTCAGGAGCAGTTCTGAAGTTTATTTTGCTAGGCAAACACTTAATTTATAGATAACACACATTAAGTATGTAAACAAGACCTGAGGGTAGGAGGAGATTTTTAAGTTGTTCAACAGAATATGTGGTTTGAGGCACTTAAGAAATTCCACTGAGCACTGCAGAAACACAATTTATATATGGATAATTGATGTGCTAATTACAGTTTGAAATCTCATTAAACTCATTTTTAAAAGATCTCTACCAGGTGATTTTTTTTTTCTCTAGATTAGTTAGTGTTGTTTGTACTTGAAAGGAATGAAGCTGTACTTGAAGAATGTTTATAATTCAGATGCTTCACAAATTCCAGTTGTTCCTCATCCCTAATTAGTGAAATTTGATGGTTTCTTTCTTTCTTTCTTTTTTTTTTTTTAAAGATTTTATTTATTTATTTGACAGACAGAGATCACAAGTAGGCAGAGAGGCAGGGGAAAAGCGGGCTTTCTGATGAACAGAGAGCCCGATGCGGGGCTCGATCCCAGGACCAGAAATCATTACCTGAGCTGAAGGCAGAGGTTTAACCCACTGAGCCACCCAGGCACCTCTGATGGTTTATTTCTACCTTGTTTCAAGAAGCTCCTAAAAGGAGTACCAGGTTAGCTCAGTTGGGTAAGCCTCTGCCTTTGGCTTGGGGTCCTGGGATCAAGCCCCAGTTTGGTTACCTGTTCAGTGAGGAGTCTGCTGCTTCTACTTCTGTACCTTTGCCTGCTCATGCTCTGTCTCTCTCTCCCAAGTAAATAAATGGAATCTTTAAAAAAAAATTACTTAAAAAAAAGAAGCTCCTAAAAGAAGGATTTGCCTATATTTCTACCTAAAATATATATATATATAATTTGCTTTCAGGCAAATATATGTTTAAGGTTGGGCATTTCCAAGTTTATCTCTGCTAAGTATTCCTCTCTGCTTTTTAAGCTTTGAATGCAGACTTAAAATTTATAAAAAGACAGAACATTATTTTTAGTAGGCTGGATTATTTTTTCCACATCTTCATTCCTTCTAGTTATGGATTATACATCTAAGCCTTTACTGTGTGGCGTGAGCATACGTAATAGGCAGAGCATACGTATTTTCTTATCTCATTGATTTACTTTGGAAAATGGAATCTTATTTTTTATTGAAACATTATTCATATACCATAAACTTCATCATTGTGAAGTGGTTTTTAGCATATTCATGAAATAGTGCAACTATTACCATTATCTAATTCGAGGACATTTTCATTACCCCCAAAAGGAACCATATACCAATTAGCAGTCTATCCCTATTCCACTCCCTCTGACCTCCACACAGTCACTTATCTCTTTTCTGTCTTTATGGATTTGCTGAGTCTGGTCATATAAAACAGAGTCACACATTATGTGAAATTTAGTACACTTTTTAAAAAAGATTTTATTTATTTATTTATTTGAGAGACAGAGAGAGAGAGAGAAAGAGAGCTTGAACAGGGGTAGGAGGAAGAACAGAGGGAGGGGATGCCATCGGGCTCCTTGCTCGGCAGGGAGCCTGCTTCTCCCTCTGCCTCTGCCTGCCATTCTGTCTGCCTGTGCTCACTTGCTCTCTCTCCCTCTCTCTCTCTGACAAATAAATAAATAAAATCTTAAAAAAAAAAAAAAAAGAACAGAGGGAGAAGGGGAGAGAAAGGATCCCAAGCAGACTCCTCGTTGAGAGTCATGACTCTGAAATCATGACCTGAGCTGAAATCAAGAGTCAGACCCTTAACCAACTAAGCCACCCAGGTGCCCCTTACTCAGTAGAATGTTTTTAAGACTTATTTAAGGCATACCAGGGCTTCATTACTTTTTATGGTCAAATGATATTCCTTTGTGCAGGTATACCACATTTTGTTTATCCATGCGTCAGTTAATGGACGTTTTGGTTGTTTCCACTATTTGGCTGTTACAAATAATGCTGTTAGGAATGTTCATGAACAAGTTTTTATATGAGCAAATTGTTTCAGTTCTCCTGAGTATAGACATAGGAATAGCATTGAGCCATAAGATATCTCTATTGTGGAGAACTGCCCACCTCTTTTTTTTTATAGTAGATGTACCATTTTACGTTCCAGCAGTAATGTACGAGGACTCCAGTTCCTCCATATCTTCGCCAACATTGTGATTATATTTTGATTGTAGCCAATCCAGTGGGTGTGACACTGTATCTTACTGTGGTTTTGATTTTCATTTCCCTAAGGGCTAATGATGTTGAACATCTTTTCATGTCCTGGTCAGTGAACTTTCAGCGTCTGTAATATGAGCAGAGGTTTTAAATCTTCCTGTGTGATTTGACCTGGCTCCTTGTGCTTCTACCAGCTAACACAAGAACATACCCCAGATAGCTGCTGATCCAAAGAGAGTAAGGAGACCAGTGAAGCAGACCTAAACCCAGTTCACGGTCTGCAGCCAAGACCAGCCAAGCCCTGTGCTCTTGAGTAAGACTACAGTAGTCTATGTCTAATTTTTAAGGAATATCCATTTTTAAAGATTTTATTTATTTATTTATTTGAGAGAGAGAAAATGAGAGACTAGAGCATGAGTGGAGGCAGAGGGGCAAAGGGAAAAGGAGAAGCTGGCTCCCCAGTGAGCAGGGAGCCAAACATGGGGCTCCATCCTGGGAATCCAGGATCATGTCCTAAGCCAAAGGCAGACGCTTGACTGACTGAGCCACCCAGGCACCCCAAGGAATATCCTTTTTTAGGGCAAATTATGTGTATTATGTATAGTAACAGAAAAAGAATTACCTTTATCTATGTACTACAATGAAATATAATAAGTTATGTAACATGTTAGCAACATCTGTGTTGAATCTGTTCTAAAACTTAAAAATCAGGGGACTTTGGGCCACCATTCAATCCTAGAATGATAGAGCCAGGATGAGATTTTGAGACTATATAATCCAACTTCATCCTTTTGCAGGTCAGGAAGTTGAGACATCCAGGGCTTATGCTACATGATCAGGTAACTTGGTTAACCAGGGGCTCAGCCATGAGAGGAATCCAGTTATCTGGCTCCCATGATAGTGTGCATGAGTTTTAAATGAACCCTCTCCCTTCTCTTTGTTCTCTTTGTGCAATCAACACTCAGTCTTGGCCCTAATGTTTCTCATCATGGTATTTAATGAGCATGTGATAATAATGACTAAGGTATTTTATAAGTTAGCTGAAAAGCGAGAGAAGGGGAATAGACTATGCCTTCTTTTTTTTTTTTTTTTTTAAAGATTTTATTTATTTATTTGACAGAGAGAAATCACAAGTAGATGGAGAGGCAGGCAGAGAGAGAGAGAGGGAAGCAGGCCCCTGCTGAGCAGAGAGCCCGATGTGGGACTCGATCCCAGGACCCTGAGATCATGACCTGAGCCGAAGGCAGCGGCTCAACCCACTGAGCCACCCAGGCACCTGACTATGCCTTCTTTTATTCAGCACCTTTACTGAGTGCTTACCATGTTGCCATGGATTGTGTAAGACCCTGAGACATAGTAGGATATAACAGGGATGGAGCCTTGCCAGTAAGTGTGGGAATTTCAGTCTAGGTGATTGAATCAAGGTGGTACTTTAATTTCATTTTTTATAATTATTTTTATTAACATATAATGTATTATTAGCCCAGGGGTACAGGTCTGTGAATCATCAGGCTTACACACTTCACAGCACTCACCATAGCACATACCCTCCCCAATGTCCATAACCCAACCACCCTCTCCATATCCCCCCTCCCCTTGGCAACCTTTAGTTTGTTTCCTGAGATTGAGAGTCTCTTATGATTTATCTCCCTCCCAATCCCATCTCATTTCATTCCCCCCCGCCACCCGGCCATAACCCCCTGCCTCTCGAAGTCCACATATCAGGGAGATCATATGATAGTTGTCTTTCTCTGATTGACTTATTTTGCTTAGCATAATAACCTCTAGTTCCATCCATGTTGTTGTAAATGGTAAGATTTCATTTCTTTTGATGGCTGCATAGTATTCCATTGTATGTATATACACCACATCTTCTTTATCCATTCTTCTGTTGATGGACGCCTTGGTTCTTTCCATAGTTTGGCTATTGTGGACATTGCTGCTACAAACATTCGGGTGCACATGCCCCTTTTATCCCTACATTTGTATCTTTAGCATAAATACCCAGTAGTGTGCTTTCTGGGTCATAGGGTAGCTCTATTTTCAACTTTTTGAGGAACCTCCATGCTGTTTTCCAGAGTGGCTGCCCCAACTTGCATTCCCACCAACAGTGTAGGAGGTTCCTCTTTCTCCAGATCCTCACCAGCATCTGTTCTTTCCTGGATGGCTAATTTTAGCCGTTCTGACTGGTATGAGGTAGTATCTCACTGTGGTGCTGATCTGTGTTTCCCTGATGCCGAGGGATGTTGAGCACTTTGTCATGTGTCTGTTGGCCAAGGTGGTACTTTAAAGCTAATCTTTGTCCCATAAGGAAATATAGATTATTGGATTGTCAATACATGTTTCACCACCATTATTCCTCATTTCATCACCTAAAATACAATCTTATTTGTCAACTAAAATTACATGAAGGTGTTTGTCCACTAAGATCTGGAAACAGAACATACTTCAGGTCTCCTGTCAAGGGCTATATGGATGTCCCAGCTGACTGGAATGAACACCTGTAATCTCAAGAGGGTCAGGCTGAAGGGCACAGGTCAGTGGGAGATTTAACAGGGGATGTGGCACTGATCCCAGAGCTGGCACAGCCTCCAGAAGTCCGAAGAGCCCACAGCAAGTGTGAGGCAGATGAGAGCTTGGCAGCTCGGTGTGGCGCTGGAGACCCTGAGCCTCATTTTCAGGGCCAGGGGACTAGTCACCTAGAGTATTAAGCTCTGAGATGGGATGAATAGCAGAGATCAAACAAAAGATAATACGGAGATTTACTGAAATTGAATAATGGGGGCAAAACTTGCTCAAGAGAATACGAAAAGAGCCTGGTTGCTCAGAGTAGACCAAAGCTGATGGATAACCCTGGTAAAACTTGTTTTATGCTTACCTGTCAAACTTTATACCCATATTTTTCTTGCATGAAGACTGAGTGAAGAAGATCACCTTATAATTGATAATTAGGCAGTTCTAAGTGTGGGGGAAGGGCCTAAGGACTCTGTTGAGTAAAGAGCCTTGCCATTGGGGATGGATTTTGGCTGACACTATCTTATCGATGAGGCTTCCCCACTGTAGTAGAACCACCTGGTAGGATTATTAAAGCACAGATTTCTGGGCCCTGCTGCAGAGTTCTGACTTGGTAGGTCTAGGCTAGGGCTGAACAGTGCATTTTTCAAGAGTTCCAATGTAAAGCAATGAAGCAGGTCCAGGGACCACACTTGGCTAGTTTTGGAGATGCTTGAGGTAAAATAATGGAGGTTGTTAGGGCCTTATCATGGTACCTTGTGGATTTGTTCCAGGAAGAAGCAGAAACCTCAGGGAACCTGTGTCCTTTGAGTATGTAGTAAAAACTTGCACACTTTTGTCAGTAACTTTCAAACACCCCACTTTTCCCCTTCTAATATAGCTAAGATACATAATTTGCTTTAAAAAATAGATATTCCTGGGGGAGGAGTCAAGATGGCGGAGAAGTAGCAGGCTGAGACTACTTCAGCTAGCAGGAGATCAGCTATATATCTTATCTAAAGATTGCAAACACCTGAAAATCCATCAGCAGATCGAAGAGAAGAAGAACAGCAATTCTAGAAACAGAAAAACAACCACTTTCTGAAAGGTAGGACTGGCGGAGAAGTGAATCCAAAGCAACGGGAAGATAGACCCCGGGGGAGGGGCCGGCTCCCGGCAAGCGGTGGAGCAATGGAGCACAAAATCAGGACTTTTAAAAGTCTGTTCCGCTGAGGGACATCGCTCCAGAGGCTAAACCGGGGCGAAGCCCACGCGGGGGCAGCGTGGCCTCAGGTCCCGTAGGGTCACAGAAGGATTGGGGGTGTCTGAGTGTCGCAGAGCTTGCGGGTATTGGAATGGGAAAGCCGGCTACAGAGACAGAGCCGACAGTAAGCTCACAGCTCGCGGTTACCTTAAACCAGCCGTAGGCTCGGTGAGCTCGGAGTGCGGCCGGAGGTCAGGCAGACGGGAGTTACTGGGCGCTGTTCTCTGAGGGCACACTGAGGAGTGGGGCCCTGGGCTCTCGGCTCCTCCAGGCCGGCAACCAGGAGGCCGCCATTTGTATTCCTGTCCTCCGGAACTCTACAGAAAGTGCTCAGGGAACAAAAGATCCTGAAAGCAAACCTGAGCGGATTACTCAGCCTGGCCCCTGGTAAGTGTGGTGCAATTCTGCCTCGGGCAAAGACACTTGAGAATCACTACACCAGGCCCCTCCCCCAGAAGATCAAGAAGAAATCCAGCCAAGACCAAGTTCACCTACCAAGGAGTGCGGTTTCAATACCAAGGAGAGCAGCAGAATTCCAGAGGAGGAGAAAGAAAAGCACGGAACTCATGGCTTTCTCCCTGTGATTTTTTAGTCTTGCAGTTAATTTATTTTTTTTTCTTTTTCATTTTTTTCTCTTCTTCTGCTAAAATTGTTTTTAAACTTTTACCCTTTTCTTTTTAAATGTTTTTAACTAGTTTATCTAATATATATATTTTTCTTTTTTATACTTTTCTTTATTCATTTTTCTTTTTTTAATTCTTTTTTTTCCCCCTTTCTTTCTTTTTGAACCTCTTTTTATCCCCTTTCTCCCCCCTCATGATTTGGGATCTCTTCTGATTTGGTTAAAGCATATTTTCCGGGGGTTGTTGCCACCCTTTTAGTATTTTACTTGCTCCTTCATATACTCTTATCTGGACAAAATGACAAGGTGGAAAAATTCACCACAAAAAAAAAAAAAAGAACAAGAGGCAGTACCGAAGGCTAGGGACCTAATCAATACAGACATTGGTAATATGTCAGATCTAGAGTTCAGAATTACAATTCTCAAGGTTCTAGCCGGGCTCGAAAAAGGCATGGAAGATATTAGAGAAACCCTCTCGGGAGATATTAAAGCCCTTTCTGGAGAAATAAAAGAACTAAAATCTAACCAAGTTGAAATAAAAAAAGCTATTAATGAGGTGTAATAAAAAATGGAGGCTCTCACTGCTAGGATAAATGAGGCAGAAGAAAGAATTAGCGATATAGAAGACCAAATGACAGAGAATAAAGAAGCTGAGCAAAAGAGGGACAAACAGCTACTGGACCACGAGGGGAGAATTTGAGAGATAAGTGACTCCATAAGACGAAACAACATTAGAATAATTGGGATTCCAGAAGAAGAAGAAAGAGAGAGGGGAGCAGAAGGTATACTGGAGAGAATTATTGGGGAGAATTTCCCCAATATGGCAAAGGGAACAAGCATCAAAATTCAGGAGGTTCAGAGAACACCCCTCAAAATCAATAAGAATAGGCCCACACCCCGTCACCTAATAGTAAAATTTACAAGTCTTAGTGTCAAAGAGAAAATCCTGAAAGCAGCCCGGGAAAAGAAGTCTGTAACATACAATGGTAAAAATATTAGTTTGGCAGCTGACTTATCCACAGAGATCTGGCAGGCCAGAAAGAGCTGGCATGATATTTTCAGAGCACTAAACGAGAAAAACATGCAGCCAGGAATACTATATCCAGCTAGGCTATCATTGAAAATAGAAGGAGAGATTAAAAGCTTCCAGGACCAAAAAACTGAAAGAATTTGCAAACACCAAACCAGCTCTACAGGAAATATTGAAAGGGGTCCTCTAAGCAAAGAGAGAGCCTACAAGTGGTAGATCAGAAAGGAACAGAGACAATATACAGTAACAGTCACCTTACAGGCAATACAATGGCACTAAATTCATATCTCTCAATAGTTACTCTGAATGTTAATGGGTTAAATGCCCCAATCAAAGACATAGGGTATCAGAATGGATAAAAAAACAAAACCCATCTATATGTTGCCTCCAAGAAACTCATTTTAAGCCCGAAGACACCTCCAGATTTAAAGTGAGGGAGTGGAAAAGAATTTACCATGCTAATGGACATCAGAAGAAAGCAGGAGTGGCAATCCTTATATCAAATCAATTAGATTTTAAGCCAAAGAATATAATAAGAGATGAGGAAGGACACTATATCATACTCAAAGGGTCTGTCCAACAAGAAGATATAACAATTTTAAATATCTATGCCCCCAAGTGGGAGCAGCCAACTATATAAACCAATTAATAACAAAATCAAAGAAACACATCAACAATAATACAACAATTGTAGGGGACTTTAACACTCCCCTCACTGAAATGGACAGATCATCCAAGCAAAAGATCAGCAAGGAAATAAAGGCCTTAAATGACACACTGGACCAGATGGACATCACAGATATATTCAGAACATTTCATCCCAAAGCAACAGAATACACATTCTTCTCTAGTGCACATGGAACATTCTCCAGGATAGATCACATCCTCGGTCCTAAATCAGGACTCAACCGGTATCAAAAGATTGGGATCATTCCCTGCATATTTTCAGACCACAATGCTCTGAAGCTAGAACTCAACCACAAGAGGAAGTTTGGAAAGAACCCAAATACATGGAGACTAAACAGCATCCTTCTAAAGAATGAATGGGTCAACCGGGAAATTAAAGAAGAAGTGAAAAAAATCATGGAAACAAATGATAATGAAAATACAACAGTTCAAAATCTGTGGGACACAACAAAGGCAGTCCTGAGAGGAAAATATATAGTGGTACAAGCCTTTCTCAAGAAACAAGAAAGGTCTCAGGTACACAACCTAACCCTACACCTAAAGGAGCTGGAGAAAGAACAAGAAAGATACCCTAAGCCCAGCAGGAGAAGAGAAATCATAAAGATCAGAGCAGAAATCAATGAAATAGAAACCAAAAAAAACAATAGAACAACGAAACTAGGAGCTGGTTCTTTGAAAGAATTAATGAAATTGGTAACCCCCTGGCCAGACTTATCAAAAAGAAAAGAGAAAGGACCCAAATAAATAAAATCATGAATGAAAGAGGGGAGATCACAACTAACACCAAAGAAATACAAACTACTATAAGAACATACTATGAGCAACTCTATGCCAAAAAATTTGACAATCTGGAGGAAATGGATGCATTCCTAGATACCTATAAACTACCACAACTGAACCAGGAAGAAATAGAAAGCCTGAACAGACCCATAACCAGTAAGGAGATTGAAACAATCATTAAAAATCTCCAAACAAACAAAAGCCCAGGGCCAGACGGCTTCCCGGGGGAATTCTACCAAACATTTAAAGAAGAACTAATTCCTATTCTCCTGAAACTGTTGCAAAAAATAGAAATGGAAGGAAAACTTCTAAACTCATTTTATGAGGCCAGCATCACCTTGATCCCCAAACCAGACAAGGATCCCATCAAAAAAGAGAGCTATAGACCAATATCCTTGATGAACACAGATGCGAAAATTCTCACCAAAATACTAGCCAATAGGATTCAACAGTACATTAAAAGGATTATTCACCATGACCAAGTAGGATTTATTCCAGGGCTGCAAGGTTGGTTCAACATCCGTAAATCAGTCAATGTGATACAACACATCAATAAAAGAAAGAACAAGAACCATATGATCCTCTCAATAGATGCTGAAAAAGCATTTGACAAAGTACAGCATCCCTTCCTGATCAAAACTCTTCAAAGTGTAGGGATAGAGGGCACATACCTCAATATTATTAAAGCCATTTATGAAAAACTCACCGCAAATATAATTCTCAATGGAGAAAAACTGAAAGCTTTTCCGCTAAGGTCAGGAACACGGCAGGGATGTCCATTATCACCACTGCTATTCAACATAGTACTAGAAGTCCTAGCCTCAGCAATCAGACAACAAAAGGAAATTAAAGTCATCCAAATTGGCATAGAAGAAGTCAAATTATCACTCTTCGCAGATGATATGATACTATATGTGGAAATCCCAAAAGACTCCACTCCAAAACTGCTAGAACTTGTACAGGAATTCAGTAAAGTGTCAGGATATAAAATCAATGCACAGAAATCAGTTGCATTTCTCTACACTAACAACAAGACAGAAGAAAGAGAAATTATGGAGTCAATCCCATTTACAATTGCCCTCCAAACCATAAGATACCTAGGAATAAACCTAATCAAAGAGGCACAGAATCTATACTCAGAAAACTTTAAAGTACTCATGAAAGAAATTGAGGGAAGACACAAAGAAATGGAAAAATGTTCCATGCTCCTGGATTGGAAGAATAAATATTGTGAAAATGTCTATGCTACCTAAAGCAATCTACACATTTAATGCAATTCCTATCAAAGTACCATCCATCTTTTTCAAAGACATGGAACAAATAATTCTAAAATTTATATGGAACCAGAAAAGACCTCGAATAGCCAAAGGGATATTGAAAAAGAAAGCCAACGTTGGTGGCATCACAATTCCGGACTTCAAGCTCTATTACAAAGCTGTCATCATCAAGACAGCATGGTACTGGCACAAAAACAGACACATAGATCAATGGAACAGAATAGAGAGCCCAGAAATAGACCCTCAACTCTTGGTCAACTAATCTTCGATAAAGCAGGAAAGAATGTCCAATGGAAAAAAGACAGCCTCTTCAATAAATGGTGTTGGGAAAATTGGACAGCCACATGCAGAAAAATGAAATTGGACCATTTTCTTACACCACACACAAAAATAGACTCAAAATGGATGAAGGACCTCAATGTGTGAAAGGAAATCCTTGAGGAGAACACAGGCAGCAACCTCTTCGACCTCAGCTCCAGCAACATCTTCCTAGGAACATCGCCAAAGGCAAGGGAAGCAAGGGCAACAATAAACTATTGGGATTTCATCAAGATCAAAAGCTTTTGCACAGCAAAGGAAACAGTTAACAAAATCAAAAGACAGCTGACAGAATGGGAGAAGATATTTGCAAATGACATATCAGATAAAGGACTAGTGTCCAAAATCTATAAAGAACTTAGCAAACTCAACACCCAAAGAACAAATAATCCAATCAAGAAATGGGAAGAAGACATGAACAGACATTTCTGCAAAGAAGACATCCAGATGGCCAACAGACACATGAAAAAGTGCTCCATATCACTTGGCATCAGGGAAATACAAATCAAAACCACAATGAGATATCACCTCACACCAGTCAGAATGTCTAAAAGCAACAAGTCAGGAAATGACAGATGCTGGGGAGGATGTGGAGAAAGGGGAACCCTCCTACACTGTTGGTGGGAATGCAAGCTGGTGCAACCACTCTGGAAAACAGCATGGAGGTTCCTCAAAATGTTGAAAATAGAACTGCCCTATGACCCAGCAATTACACTACTGGGTATTTACCCTAAAGATACAAACGTAGTGATCCGAAGGGGCACGTGCACCCGAATGTTTATAGCAGCAATGTCCACAATAGCCAAACTATGGAAAGAACCTAGCTGTCCATCAACAGATGAATGGATAAAGAAGATGTGGTAGATATACACAATGGAATACTATGCAGCCATCAAAAGAAATGAAATCTTGCCATTTGCGACAACATGGATGGAACTAGAGTGCATCATGTTTAGCGAAATAAGTCAAGCGGAGAAAGACAACTATTATATGATCTCCCTGATATGAGGAAGTGGTGATGCAACATGGGGGTTTAAGGGGGTAGGAGAAGAATAAATGAAACAAGATGGGATTGGGAGGGAGACAAACCATAAATGACTCTTAATCTCGCAAAACAAACTGAGGGTTGCTGGGGGGGAGGGGGATTGGGAGAAGGGGGATGGGGTTATGGACATTGGGGAGGTTATGTGCTTTGGTGAGTGCTGTGAAGTGTGTATACCTGGCGATTCACAGACCTGTACCCCTGGGGATAAAAATATATGTTTATAAAAAATAAATAATTAAAAAAAAGATATTCCTTAAAAATTAGAGCAAGGTTAAATACTTGCCTCCATGAGAGCAGGACCCCCTCTGTTCTCTCATCGCTGTATCCCTGACACACACTTCTGGTGTATAATAGGGGCTCAGGAAGTATTTCTTTCTTGTCTTTTCTTTAAAGATTTTATTTATTTATTTATTTGACAGGCAGAGATTACAAGTAGGCAGAGAGGCAAGCTAAGAGAGAGAGAGGAGGAAGCAGGCTCCCTGCCGAGCAGAGAGCCTAATGTGGACTTGGTCCCAGGACCTTGGGATCATGACCTGAGCTGAAGGCAGAGGCCTAACCCACTGAGCCACCCAGGTGCCCCTCAGGAAGTATTTCTTGAGTGAGCAAATTCATTTAATTTGCATGTAATTAAACAAAATTTGTTTAGTTAGCAACTCACAAAGTGGCATTTTTTTCCCCCAAAGATTTTATTTAATTATGTGTCAGAGAGAGAGTGCACAAGCATGGAGAGTGGCAGGTAGAGGGAGAGGAAGAAGCAGGCTCCCCACTGAGCGAGAAGCCTGATGTGGGACTCGATCCCACATCAGCATGTATCATGACCTGAGTTGAAGGCAGATGCTTAATGACTGTGTCACCCAGATGTCCCTAATTTGCACTTAATTTAAATTTATATTTTATTAACTTTTGTCTGTGGTGGCATTAAAAATAAGAAGGCAAAATAATTGACATGAAGGGAAAAAAATGAGGCCCCACAGGGACCCTGGGCAGGTGTTCTTATGTGGGAACCTCAGGAAGTGGGTGCAGAGACTCCCCGACTTGGTGAGAGGGGTGGCTGGAGAGGGACACACCCACATTTCTCAACCCTCTGCACTTCCCCTCGCTAAGAAAGGCACCTGGCGAGGGGTGGGTCTGCTTATCCGGCTTTCCACTGCCCTCATTCATCAGACCCCACAGTCCCGAATGAGGGGTGGGAGCTCAGCTCCGCCTGACCCTCCCTTCTTCCTCCAGGCCACCTCCTCCGCTCACTGGAAGTTTCTGCCTTTCTTCTTGGCTTTCTCAGATGCTCTTCCCTGGCAGTCAGGACTCAGCTGCTGCACAGAGTGCTCCCACATGCTGATTGCAAATCACTGGCCCTCAGTTTCCACTAATACAGAAATGCAACTTCTGGGTTACCTAAAAGAAATTGTAAACACTAAACTGTTAACTGCAAGGTTTCTTGAGCTGCTCAAGAAAGCAGCTCGTTTTGCTTTCAGATGCAAAATTTGATTCTTGTTACCATCCAGTGGTCCGTTCTCTTTTACTCCCAGTGTCTCTTGCTTCCATTTCAAGTTTCTCTTTTAGTCAAACCTCTAATCATCTAGAACAAAAGTTTTCGCTCCCCCACCTTCCTAAAAACCATGAAATCTTGGATTTGAACAAACCTCCTGTAAAAACTCAATGTATATTCACTAGGATAGGGGTGCTCTGTGCTCTCCGTGAACCCAGCAATGTCACCGTTTACAGCAAGTCAGGCCAGCGTGGTACATGACAATAAATTAGCGAGGACAGATGCAACACAGTTATTTCCTCAACAATTACATTCTGGGTGCCTCAGAAAATGACTGCTTCACCGGATGCTCATTTCAAACGGTATTAGGGAAAGGAAATAAAATGGAATCAAATGCTGAGAACAAGGGAAGCTATTTGTGCTTTATCTTCTGAAATATTCTTTTTTTTTCCCCCTGGGGATTTTAATCTGACCACAGGCAGAAAGGTGGTCATTAGAGTGAGACGGTATCTTCTTTTTTAAATGCTCTCCGCGTTGTATGTACATGGTAATAATTGGTCCTCGAACGCTAACTAGACACCGAAATGAAGGAGATGAAATTAGGTCCTGGACAGCCCAGCTTCTGTAAAGCTCAGACTCCAGAAGAAGCCGAAGCTGAGCCAGGAGGAGCCAGGAGTTCAGGGCCAGAAGACCTGTCCCTATGCTGGCTGCAAGAGCGAAGGCAAAAATCTCTGGGCCTTTGGGACCTTCAGTTTTCTAGTTGTAACATGGGGATAGTGATCCTTGTTTTGCCTCCTTAGGAGATGTCGGGTCTCCGACCCCTAGGGTAGGAGCTCACATCACATAAGGTACATGAGCGTGTTTCTTTCTTTCTTTCTTAAAGATTTTATTTATTTGTCAGAGAGGGAGGTCTCAAGTAGGCAGGCAGGCAGAGAGAGAGGAGGAAGCAGGCTCCCTGCTGAGCAGAGAGTCCGACTCGGGGCTCGATCCCAGGACCCTAGGATCATGACCTGAGCCGAAGGCACAGGCTTAACCCACGGAGCCACCCAGGCAACCCGAGAGTGTTTCATGGGCTTTCATTATGTGAGCATTTGAGATATCCTTGTGGGTGAGGTGCAAAAGTTTTTTACGAAGGTGCACTCTGCATATTAGACTGTCTTTGGGGAGGAAGAATGGGACCTGTAGATTGTGTGTTTAGGAGATAAATAATCCAACGAGCCCTCGGATTGAAAAGGGCGTTGTCAGCTGCCGTTTGTTTGTGTCAGGCACTGACTCAAGGGATCTTCATGATAGTCTTACTAAGTAGAAATAACTGTTCTCGTTATAAAGGGGGGGAAGCTCAGTACCCGCGAGGCAACAGTAACTCGTACCAGGTTCTGCGGCATGTGAGGGTCAGATCCAGGACTCAGACCTCTCCCTCTTCCTCCTCTTTCTCCCCACCCTTCTTCTCTTCATCTTCCTTTTCCTTGCCCATCCCCTTCTGTTCGTCCGTCTGCGTGTGCACGTGCGTCTCACACACACACACACACACACACACACAGAGTTATGTTTAAATTTTTACATTTTTGTGTTTTCAGTTTTCATGTTTTAAAATAGGGCTATTGATTATCATCTTCCAAATAAGACCTTTTAGAGCACAGGTTGTTGCAACTGACATCAAATCTATGCTTTATGAGACTGACGCGCTGTCTACTGCGCTAAGGAGGCACCTCAAATCTATGATTTAAAAAAAAAAAAAAAAGACTGGTGGAACAAACTAAGCCTGTTTCTTTCAGTGTTCCACCAACTCTCTGATACACAGGGTTATTCATGTAGTAAAAAGTCCTCTCATAGAAAAAAGATTTCAGTTGTAAGTAAAATTCGACGTGATAGCAGTTAGGTTTGATATTCTTTTTTTTTTTTAAGGTTTTATTTATTTGACAGAGATCACAAGTAGGCAGAGAGGCAGGCAGAGAGAGAGGGGGAGGGGGAAGGAGGCTCCCTGCTGAGCAGAGCGCCCCAATGTGGGGCTCCATCCCAGGACCCTGGGATCATGACCTGAGCCGAAGGCAGAGGCTTTAACCCACTGAACCACCCAGGCGCCCCAGGTTTGATATTCTTACTGAGAGCAT
Source organism: Mustela nigripes (assembly GCF_022355385.1). Lineage (NCBI taxonomy): Eukaryota > Metazoa > Chordata > Mammalia > Carnivora > Mustelidae > Mustela > Mustela nigripes. The sequence goes on along the minus strand of NC_081566.1, from coordinate 37,901,826 downwards.
TACTCAGAGCCTAGGGGTATAGGTGTAAACGTTTCACAGATGTTCTGTTAACTAGTTAATTCCATCACAGCTTTATCCTGAGCCGATGTGATGTAACAGAATCCGCTTTCCTGGATTACTTTATAACTTGGTGTGGGGAATCAGGTACATGGTAAAGGTGAAAATTTTTAGCAAATACCACATGTGCATCTCCTCGATTTCCCTATGGGGAACACATGTATGTGGACATGAATTGGGCTGCTAATTATGTCACTAGAAGTATTACGTACTTAGCAAACAAGCAAGTCTCAAATATGCATGAGAAGAGTCTAACTTCAAACAATCCTTTGAAACTTCTGAACAAAAATATATATTTAGACTAGCACAGATTGAAACAGTGCATGGAAACTAGTGTGCATCTCACTGTCACACCTTTTTCCGAGTCAAGGTCCACGGTTCTTTCCTTAAGATCCAAGGAGAGAGTGATTCCTTGTGAGCTGGAGGTTTGTGGGGTTACTTTCAGAAGCTTATCCAATTCTTTGAAAGGCTGCTGGGAAAGTTGTCACTGGCTGAGACCCATCTTTGAGATTGTATTGTGCCTGGGGACTTGGACACATGAAGTGGCCTATTCCCTTTTCACTACAAAGAGTCGTGTGGAATTTCACCAAGACTAATTCTCCTGTTCCATGCAGGGGAGAGGAAATCATTAAGATAGCTTACTCATTCATTTCTTCATTTCTTTTATTGGAGGATGAGATGTAGTACCTACCACTTAAGGATTTGATAGAGTAATGAGACATAGGAAAGGCTTTTTTTATTAACTGGAGGATGAAAGGAAACGATCATTCGTTGCGTGCCTGCTTTGTGCCAGGTACTTTCATATACCAAAACACATGATTTATATTAAACATTCTAGACTATGAAGTCATGGTCTTTTTTTCTTGTATAGGATCTGGTAAATCATTTTTAAATTGATTGTTTTATTTTTGAAAAACAAATAACATGATGACATTTTGCTATTGTAGCTAATCATCAAAACAAGGGTGCCTAGGTGGCTGTCGGCTAAGCATCTACCTTTGGCTTGGGTCTGGGATTGAGCCCCATATGGGGCTCCCTGCCCAATGGGGAGCCTGCTTCTCCCTCTCCATCAGCCACTCCCCCACTTGTGCTTTAAAATAAATAAATAAATAAGATCTTTAAAAAAAATTATCAAAACATATATAGTTTCTGATATAGCTACTCAGAATGTTAGGATATTTATTATTCTAAGTTCTGTGTACCCAAAGAATGTATTTTTTAAATTTATTTTTTAGGGAATCTCTATACCCAGCATAGTGTTGAACTCATGACCCCGAGATCAGGAGTCGCACACTCTTCCGACTGAACCAACTAGGTGTCCCTCCCTGAGAAACAGTAATTTGCAATTACTATATTCATTGTTGAAGTGTGTTTTGGAACGTTAAAAAAGCTCATTTGCAATGTTCATCTAACAATATGTTGAAACGTTTGCCAAGGATTCAGTTTGCTGCACATCACTGATAAGAATATTTTAAGGAAGTACTTAAAAATTAATTATAATATAGACTGTGATTTTTAAAAAAAAATTTCAGTGCACCATAGAAGTAAATGATTTTATTTTGTTTCTAACACATGAGTGGCCAATAAAAGTATATCTTGAGGTGTCCATTTGAATAACAGAGACACACACTCCTCCTCTGAAAGATGTTTGGAAAAACAGTTCTTCATTAGCATGAGTTTTTGGGTTTCTTTTTTCTTTCCAGTTTTATTGAGATATAATTGACATATAATGTTGTATAAGTTTAAGTTGTACAATGTATTGAACTGGCACACATATGTTATAGAATGATTATTATCATAGTCATCACATCAAATAATTACCATATCTTTTTGTGGTGAGAACACTGAAGTTCTACTTTCTTAGCAACTTTCAAGTGTATTATACAATATTATTAACTATAATCGCCATATTGAACATTGGATCCCCAGAACTTATTTATTGTATAGCTGGAAATTTGTACTCTTTGACCAATATCTCCCCATTTCCCTCACCCCTGAGTTCCTGGCCACCACCATTCTAGTCTCTGTTTCTATAAGTTTGGGTTTTTTAGATTCTGCATATAAGTAAGATCATACAGTATTTATCTTTCTCTATCTGGCATTTTTCACTTCGCAAAATGTCTTCAAGGTCCATCCATGTTGTCAAAAGTGACAGGATTTCCTTCTTTGTAATGGCTGAATAGTATTTACTGTTTAATATTATATATAATATTATACATTTAATATATATATCACATCTTTTTACAGTCTTCTATTGACTGGCACTTAAGTTGTTTCCATATCTTGGCTATAGTGAATAATGCCACCATAAACGGTGGCAGCTGTGTATCTCCTCAAGATTCTGTTTTCATTTTTGTTGGACATATGCTTTGTAGTGGGATTGCTGGATCATATGCTAGTTCAATTTTTAATTTTTTGAGGAACCTCCTTACTGTTTTCCATAGTGGCTACACCACTTTACATTACAAAGAACAAAAGTTCCCTTCTCTCCACATCCTCAACAACACTTGATATCTCTTGTCTTTTTGATAATCAACAGTCTAACAGGTGTAAGGTGATATCTTATGGTTTTGATTTGCATTTCCCTGATGATTAGTGATATTGAGAGCCTTTTCATGTACGGGTTGGCTTTTTTGTACGTCTTTGGAAAAATGTCTTCAATTCCTCTGCCCATTTTTTAATCAGAATTTTTTTTGCTATTAGGTCGTATGAATTCCTTATATATTTTGGATATTAACTTTATGGGTTCAGGTCTTACGCTCAAGTGTTTAATCCATTTTGAGTTGATATGCATGTGTGATGTAGGAGTCTAGTTTCATTCTTTCACATATGGCTTACCAGTTTTTCCAGTATCATTATTAAGAAGATTATCCTTTCCTCATTGTATATTGTTGGTTCCTTTATCATAAATTAATTGACCACATATGTGTGGTTGATTTCTGGGCTCTCTATTCTATTCTGTTGGTCTGTGTATCTGTTTTTAAGCCAATACCACACTGTTTTGGTGACTGTAGCTTTGTAATATAGTTTGAAATTAGGACACTTGATACTTTGGTATAGTTTGAAATTAGGACACTCAATGCTCAAACTTTGTTCTTTCTTTCTTTCTTTTTAAAGATTTCTTTATTTTAGAGAGAGCGAGTGTGTGTGCATATGTGTGTGCAAGAGTGGGGGGAGGGGCAGAGGGAGAGAATCTCAAGCAGACTCCCGACTAAGTGTAGAGCCTGATCCAGGGCTTGAACTCTCGACCTATGAGATCATGACCTGAGCAGAAACCAAGAGTCGTATGCTTAACCACTGAGCTACCCAGGTGCCCTCCAGCTTTGTTCTTTCTTCAGATTGCTTTGGCTATTCAGGTTTTTTTTGTGGTTCTGTACATATTTTAGGATTGTTTCTGAAGGAAAAAAAGGTATTGGAATTTTGATAGGAGTTGTATTGAATCTGTAGATTGCTTTGGATAGTATGGGCATTTTAACAATATTCTTTTAATTCACAAACATGGAATATGTTTCCATTTATTTGTGTCACCTTCAATTTCTTTCAACAGCATCATAAGTTTTCAGCGTTTAGATTTTTAACCTCTTTTGTTAAATTTATGCCTAAGTATTTTATTGTTATTTGATTATGTGCTGTAAATTGTATTGTTTCTTAATTTCTCTATTGATAGATTATTAGTATATGGAATGCAGTTGACTTTTATATATTGATTTTGTTTCCTGCAACTTTACTGAAATTCTAACAGTTCTAACAGTTTTTTGTTGGAGTCTTTAGGACTTTTTTTTTTTTTTTAAGATTTATTTATTTATTTGACAGCGAGAGAGACAGCGAGAGAGGGAACACAAGCTGGGGGAGTGGGAAGGGGAGAAGCAGGTTTCCTGCCGAGCAGGGAGCCCATGTGGAGATCCATTCCAGAACCCTGGGATCATGACCTGAGTCTAAGGCAGAGGCCTAACATTCTATGTCCAACATGAGGCTTGAATTCGTAACCCTGAGATAAAAGTTACATACTCTACTGACTGAGCCAGCCAGAGCCCCTAGTGTTTGTTTGTTTTAAGGTTATTTATTTATTTGACAGACAGAGATCACAAGTAGGCAGAGAGGCAGGCTCCCTGCTGAGCAGAGAGCCTGATGCGGGCTTGATTGCGGGACTCTAGGATCATGACAGGAGCCAAAGGCAGAGACTTTAACCCATGAGCCACCCAGGTGCCCGTTTGTTTCTTTCTTTCGCATAATTTTTCAGTTTTTTTTTTTTTTTTTAAGATTTCATTTATTTATTTATTTGACAGACAGAGATCACAAATAGGCAGAGAGAGAGGAGGAAGCAGGCTCCCCGCTAAGCAGACAGCCCGATGCAGGGCTCGATCCCAAGACCCCGGGATCATGACCCCAGCAGAAGGCAGAGGCTTTAACCCACTGAGCCACCCAGGCACCCCTAATTTTTCAGTTATGTGTTCATAGTTGTACTTACGATCATTTTTATTTATGTCATAACTGCTGGAATGTCTCCTTTTTCCTTTATAATTTTATTTGAGCCCTTTTTTGCCCTTGATTACTCTAGCTAAAGGCTTGTGTATTTTATCATTTCAAAAAAATAGCTTTCAGTTTCATTGACTTTTCAGTTGTGTTTTTAATTTTTATTTATTTCCACTCTGATCTTTGTTTTTTCTTTCCTTCTGCTAATTTTGGGCTTACTTTTTTCTTATTTTTCTAGTTTCCTTTAGGTGTAAAAGTAGGTTGTTTAAAATCTTTCTTTTTTCTTAATATAGCTGTGTATCACTATAAACTTCCCTCTTCACACTGCTTTTACTATATCCCATAAGTTTTAGTGTGTTGGGCTTCCATTTTCATTTGTCTAAAGATATTTTTTAATTTCTTTTTGATTTCTTCTTTGACCCATTGGTTGTTCAAAAACATGTTATTTAATTTTCACATACTTGTGAATTTTCCAGTTTTATCATTTTAATTAATTTCTAGTTTTATACCATTGTGATTGGCAAAGATGCTTGACACGATTGAAGATGATACGATGAAGAATGAAGATGACACGATGAAGAAAATGAAGAAAGCAGGGGTAACTGTACTTATACCAGACAAAATAGACTTTAAGCCAAAGATTGTACAAGAGACAAAAAAGTTCATGCTATAATGATAAAGGGATCAACCCAACTAGAGGATGTAACATTTGTACATGTTCATGCACCCAGCATAGAAACACCTAAATACATAAAGCAAATATTAACAAATCTGAAGGGAGGAATAGGTAAAATACAATAATAATAGGGTAATTTACCCCACTTTCAACAATAGGTGGATTATCCAGATTGAAAATCAATGAGGAAACACGGGACTTAAATGATATGTTTGACTGGTAGACAGTCATTTACAGACATTTCATCTAATGGCAAGAGATTTCACAATCTTCTCAAACACACAAGGAACATTATCTAGAATAGATCATATGTTAGATCACAAAACAAGTCTTAATAAGTTTATAAAGTTGTGTTCTTATACCATCCTAAAAATTGGGAAACCAAGGCTCTGAGAGGTTGAGAAGAAGGCTCAGTGTTTCTCAGCTACTGGGCGTGGAGCTGGTGTTTGAACTTCCATCTTTGCACTGCCAGTACCAGATACTCTTCTGTGGTTACTCTGGGAGTAAATGTATGTCAGTTACATTTCCCATTTCATGAGAATTTTATAATATATAAAGGCAAACTATATGGGGCAAAAATAAGAGCCTATACATATGAGTTTGAGAAATTGTGATGTACTTAAATTTAGGAAACATAGGACTAAAACTTGAAAATTATTTCATTACTTAAAAATTTAATACACTAGGGGCACCTGGGTGGTTCAGTTGGCTAAGTGTCTGCCTTCGGCTTGGGTCATGATCCCAGGGTCCTGGGATGGAGCCCCATGTTTGGGGGGGTGCGTTGCTGCTCTGTGGGGAGTCTGCTTTTCCCTCTCCCCACTGCTCGTGTTCTCTCTTGCTCTCTCTCACAAATAGATGAATAAAATCTTTAAAAGAAGAAAATAATAAATCATGTAGCTTTGATATCCTGATATTTCATTGAGAAAGATTATTTTCCACACTTTCTTTTTCTGCAGAGATCTACATATGTAATGTACTGTATTAGATTTAGTTATGTAGATGAAAACTTTTCAGGTTCTTAACTTTATCTGCCAAAATTGGTTTCTCAAAATGGTCATTGCTAATATTTAGTGAGTGCTTGCTGTATATGTTTATGATCTATGTCCTTCACGTGAATTGCTTTTCTGAATCCTCACCACCTCATGAGGTGTTTGGTGTAATTATTTCCATTTAACAGATGAGAAAATCCAAAGGCCATCAGGCTGGTAGAGAGGGAAATCTAGAACTGAACCAAGAATTCTGATGCCAGAGCCCATGCTCTTAAGCATATTATTCATCTATAATGTAAGGTAAAATTGGGGGAATTAGTCTAGGAATAGACTAATACTTACTTCTGCTTCTCATTCTTTCCTAAGTCAGTGTTGGCTCATGTTTTTTTAAAATTCTTATTTACTTAAGGTTTCTATCTCATGTGATATCATATAAATACCTCCTCCAAAGTAGAATATTGCTGGGGTGGGCTTCTCTTTTGGGCACCCCAAAGTGATAGTTTCTATGAAGGGATGATGATTTCCCCGATATAATTCCTGTGGTGCCTGGTGGGTGAACACAGATCCTTGTCCCCTCAGTTGTGCCCCTGTGTAATAGAAAAGCAAGAGTATGGCTGCCAACCAGTGTAAGACGAGAGCAACAGAGGCACAGTCTCTGGATAAGCGTTGCTTGATAGTTCTGTAGGGTGAGGAAAGGGGCAAGTTTGGGGGCATATCATGGGTAGAGGGAAGGAAGCAGACTAGTACATTTCTACAGAAGTAGAACCAGCCAAGGGCTGATAGTCTTTGGCAGCAGGAAACTGGATATTATTTCTGGAGAACACTTCCTGTCCCCAAAGGAAGAATGTATGCACTTTGCACATTTTCCTATGAACACTAGGGGCTTCCTAAGAAAAAATGCTGTTGTGGCTTCATGTCTCTCTGTTCAGGCAGGGGTCTGTGATAACTTTTGCCCAGGAAGTTCTCTGGGGAACTCACAGGACAGGAGTGAAGACATTTATCTTTGGTGGAGGTGAACCTTTTCACTCCCCTTCCTCTTTGTTACCCCCACTCCACTGATTTGTCTTTAAGCTACTAGGCCACTAATTTTTTTTTTTTTTAATTGTCATTTACTGAAATTCTGTAGGTTTTAACCACGGAATTCCGAAGTTCCCCGTGTGGGCTGGGGTGCTGTCCCAGGAAACTGGCCAGTTCTAGTGGGTCCACCCAGCCCCAGCTTATCCCTTCTGCCTGAGGGATCTTTGAGGGATGTTGGTGATGGGATTACCCATAAGACCCCTGCACCGTTCAGGTAGGTAAAATAACTCTTCTCTACTAGATATTTAAAATTTTCAAAACTATGTTTAAAAGTTGTAATACTGTAAATTTCACCAGATCTCCAGTTTTTTGTTTTTTTTAAATCCTGTGCTTAAGAGAGTGTCCTTGCAGGCAGGTGAACTTGCAGCCAGGTAGATACTGAGTGTGCTTGTTCCTTGGGAACCAGATCTTACATCTTCCTGTCTCCTTGATAATTGTGTTCTGGTGCCTTCTGATCGGATACCCCCCCTTTCCCATCTGAAATACAGCAAATTCTCAGTTCTAATCATTTCCATATATAGTATTGTGGGTGAAATTATCTAGGAGATTCCATTGACCATTAATTTTTATTGGATATTGACTTTTGGGCTAAATTGTGCCACCCAAAGTTCATAAACACCACACGCTGACCAGCCTGACGCCCTCCAAGCCCTTCTGGATAGTTCCGCAGCAAGTGCTTGATGCAAAGCAAGGAGAGTGGTACAGAGTCAGGGTGGTGGTATAAGGCATCACGTTTTATGTATCAAAATCAACTCTTTGAAATAACATTTAAATCTTAATAGGAGTATTTTTTTATTACTACAAAACATGCTTTTAAAAAGGAATATGGAACCTCATATATTCTTTGCAGACTTATTTTATTCACCGCCTTCTTTTTCTTTGTTGTAAATAGCCATTTCTCCTTAGTCGTTCATACAGACAGATGGTCTCAGTTATGTACAGGGGCTGCCATCCTCTGTGTTGCTATGCAACAAAATGCATCCTATCTGCGTCCTTTCTCTGTTGTATCCCGTTTCCGTTCAACAACTCAAAATAACTAGCCGCGTGCTTCAGCATGCTACTTCCTCCTTTCTACAGAGTTGAATATCTATCAAGTATCTTCCTGGGCTTCCTATCTCTTCCTGTTACAGTCTTGAAAAAAATGTGTTTGCCCCAAATTGATTTTCCTCATCACTTCCTATTTACATCAACCCACTCAGTGCGAAGACAGGCAAAACATACAGCAGTGAGTCATGCAGCTGTTGGCTCATAGGAAAATAAAACAAAAACAAAAACTGGTCAGCCAATTGTGTGATGTTTGAAACCAAGATTTTTTTATTGTGGTCAGGTGTGGGGTTCCTTCCTGTTTGTCCTTCTTATCATGGTGTTGTTTCCCAATAGACACTAGAATATAAAAAACTAAAAATTAAAACCAACCAACCAAACAAATATCAAAGTAACTTGTTTCTCATATCTGGGCTTAAGAAGGAGGATAATAAACTTGACCGTTCTTACAAATTAAGAGACAAGCAGAAGGCATGAAAGTGTTCTGCATTTTGAAGGTAGGAAGTTCAGAATTTAAAGAGAACCCCCTACCAAAACACAGAAACAGGGAGAAGTCTTTTTAGAGATGATAGGTGTTGTTGGGGTTCTCTTTCTTTTTCTTAAGCACTAGGGAATTAAATTCATTTATAGATTCTTTCAAAACTCATTTCATGCCCCCTTAATTCATGCCATTTTTCTAATTCCCAGCAGTCTCAAATAATTAGCAGTCTCAAATAATTCCCACAAATATAAAAAAATTAGACTACAGTTGACCCAGCTATGGAGCGCCTGGGTGGCTCAGTGGGTTAAGCCTGGTTAAGCCTCTGCCTTTGGCTCAGGTCATGATCTCAGGGTCCTGGGATCAAGCCCTGCATCAGGCTCTCTGCTCAGTGGGGAGCCTGCTTCCCCCCCCCCCCGCCCCCCTGCCTACTTGTAGTCTCTCTCTCTCTGTTAAATAAATGAATAAGATCTTTAAAAACAGAAACAAATAAAGTTGACCCAGCTAAGAAATCAGTGGATGTGGAATGGGAAAGGTGGTAGCATTGAGGCTGGAGCAGTTGGGGAAAATATGTTCATCACTCCTTGCTCATTAGTGGCTTCAAATTCCAATATCTGAAGGAAAATCTGATGTCAAGTGGAAAGCACGCATTATTTGAAAGCTCGAAGAACACATGTGATTCACATTAGTGTTATCTTTCTTAATTTTAAAAATGGAAGGTGCTACAACATTGCATGTTTTAAAAGTATAAAACATAATAGAATTATGATGCAGTACTATAACTGTAAATTCAGCAAAAAGTTTCAGCTGTCTTACATTTATGTGAAACTGTGCAAAATGTTCTCCTTAGAGGTAGGTACATTGATCTTTTTTTCTGGGACCTTTTGGTTTCTCTGTCAAGTATTCTCTGTGGAGTCATTATAAATTTCCTTCTGCACTGGCTGGGGTGGATGCACTTTTCTTCATTTCTCATTGTTTTTCATGCCCCTCTTCGCTACATTTATGTTGGCCTCTTGCCTGAAGAAGATTGTAATGACACACACTGATAATTATCAGAATAGATGATTATTGTGGCCAGGTCCCTCACCACACTGTTTATGTGGATACTTGGAACACTGAGAATTATTCTTCAGGTCTTGACCATAATAGAAGCTAAGTCATGTTGAGGATCTGAGTTCCACAGCAGATGGAACCTCATTTGAGGTTACTGTGGTTTTTTGTTAAACGACCTTATCAATATTTCCACAATACCATTTGTCCCTCGTGAACACTCTATGTTACATGTGTGAACTGAAAGTGAAGCCCTAGCTTGGGTAGGGACGGTGTCAGGTTGGACCCAGTGGAGAACAGTAGTATGGAGCCATATCTGTGCCTTTGATGTAGGCTGTTCATGATTATTCTTGTTCATGCATGGGTGAGGGGGTGGGATGCTGAAGTTATTTGCTAGACAGATGTTGGTGTTCTTTGGTCATATGAGAAAGAAAAAGGAGGACATGTTCATGGCTCAGTCAGTGAAGCATGTAACTTTGCCTCAGGTCAGGATCTCAGGGCCCTGGGATTGAACCCTGAGCCCTGCATTGGGCTCCTCGCTCAGTGGGGAGTCTGCTTCTCCTGCTGCCCCTCCCCCTGCCATGTTCTCTCTCTTGGTCTCAAATAAATAAATAATATCTTAAAAAAAAGAAAAAGGAGATATAAGATTGCTACTGTGGATATGTTAAGTCCATGTGTATGTATTTATATATCTGTAACTATGTGTGTATATATGTATGCGTGTGAAGATATGTATGTGTGTACACATATGAGTATGTATATGTGTGTGTGTGTATTTATGGAAACAAGTAGGTAATAAACATGATTATAACCACTCCAAATAATTTTAGCTCATTCTTTCAACCTGTGCCTCAAAATACTACTTTACATTTCATCTTTATTTTATCTGGGTTTTAGTTTACTTATTTATTTTTAAGTAATTTCTATACCCAACATGGGGCTCAAACTCATGACCCTGGGATCAAGGTTTGTCTGCTCTTCAAACTGAGGTAGCCGGGTACTTCTATTTTATCTACGGTTTTAAAAAAAGTTAGGTAAGGGCGCCTGGGTGGCTCAGTGGGTTAAGCCGCTGCCTTCGGCTCGGGTCATGATCCCAGGGTCCTGGGATCGAGTCCCGCATTGGGCTCTCTGCTCAGCAGGGAGCCTGCTTCCTCCTCTCTCTCTCTGCCTGCCTCTCTGCCTACTTGTAATCTCTCTCTGTCAAATAAATAAATAAAAAATCTTAAAAAAAAAAGTTAGGTAAAATAACTCTTCTCTACTAGATATTTAAAATATTCAAAACTATGTTTAAAAGTTGTAATACTGTAAATTTCACCAGATCTCCAGTTTTTTTTTTTTTTTTTTTTTTTTTTTTTAAATCCTGTGCTTAAGAGAGTGTCCTGTCCTCTGGTTCATATCATAGTCAGGAAGAGTAAACAATAGATTCAAGTAAAAAAAAAAAAAAAAAAGAAAACCTCACTTGTATTTCATTTGGTTTTGAGGGTTCAGGAACATTCAGTCCACCTTGCATCATTCCTCATAGAATATTTCATCATATCATTTTAAACCATGAGGCTTAAAAATTCCTCTCCATCCTGACCATGGTGCACATTCCAGACAAGATAGCGAGGCCATGGAGTGCAAGTCCTCGTTTCCCCCAGACAGGCCTGACGCCCAGGCACGTGAGGGGAACAGCCAGGAGCGGCAACTCATTGACTTGAGGGAAAGCAGCCTAAGTATGTTAAACTCTCAGCAAAGCTGTGGTGACTGGGTGTGATGTCTCATCTCCAGAATTCATGGAGGCAGACATAGAGATTAATATCAGAGAGAATCTTTTTTTCCCCTCCATTTAAATAATAAGTTTTGTTGTTTCTTTTAATACTGAAGTGGAACATGTTTTATTGTAGAAAATTTTGAAAAGCAACAGGGTGAGAAACACATTTTATGGATTACCACCTGTTCCCCTGGGGTGTATTTTCTTTTCCCTCTCATTTTCTTTCCTTTGGGTTATGATTGTTCTGCAGATGTTTTTCTAGTTTTTTTTTTCCTACTTATGGTTTTCCATGTCATTAAATATTTTAAATTTGGATTGATAATATCTGCATATATATTCTATATACAAATAACTTTGGCTATTTAATAACTTCTTTACTCCAAACAGTAAATTCATTCTCCTTTAAAAAATATCTGGGAATTTTATTACAAACTAATGCAAAATTGTGAGAAGGGTGCATTTTGTAACTGGTACCTACCCACCTCTCTGGTACCTCATCTTATCCTGGCACACAACACATAGAACAACCTCACGATGGTAAGTCTGTTCAGGTCACCTTTTCTAGAACAATCCAACTCTTAAAAATTAAGCCTTTCTTCTGAACTCTGTTGAGGCTTTTATTTTAGGGCTATCTTTTTTTTTTTTTAATTTATTTGAGAGAGCAAGTGAGCAAAAGAGAATGAATCAGTAGTGGGGACGGGCAGAGGGGAAGAGAGAGAAGCAGACTTCCTGCTGAGCAGGAAGCTTGATGTGGAGCTCAATCCCAGGACCCCCAGATGTCATGACTTGTGCTGAAGGCAGATGCTTCACCACTTCACTGACTGAGCCACCCAGGCACTCTAGGAGTATCTTTAGAAATTCTATTCTTTCCTAGTATTCACCCTTCAAAGAGGATACAGAAAATGTAGACATTGTATTTAGTGCAGCCTGAGCATGTCTGTGGCATCTTCTGGAGAAGATATCCTGCTCTGTCAACATATATGGCCAGTTCTGGTTTAGAACCATAATTGTTTCCCAGTTATTTATTTTTTTATTTTTAAAAATTTTTAAATTTTTTATTTCTTTTCAGCGTAACAGTATTCATTGTTTTTGCACCACACCCAGTGCTCCATGCCATCCGTGCCCTCTCTAATACCCACCACCTGGTTCCCCCAACCTCCCACCCTCTGCCCCTTCAAAACCCTCAGATTGTTTTTCAGAGTCCATAGTCTCTCATGGTTCACCTCCCTTTCCAATTTCCCTCAACTCCCTTCTCTCCCAGTTATTTTATAATTTTGGCCTGGTCTTCCCAGTATCAATTGTCAGTTTTTTAAAGTCTTCTTTTTTTTTTTTTTTTTTTTTTTTTTTTAAGCGGTGGGATGGGGGAAGAGGGATAGGGAGAGAGAGAATCTTAATCAGGTTCCACACCCAGTGTGGAGCCCCACTCGGGGCTCCATCTCACAGCCCTGAGATCATGACCTGAGCCGAAATCAGGAGTTGGACCCTTAACCAACTGAGTCACCCAGGTGCCCTGTAATTTTCAAAACAAAGGTCCAGAGAGGGAAAATTTTCTTGTTTCTGGTCAAAGCTTAGCCCATTTCTTGGTATGTTACTACTACTACTATTAATAATAATTACTATTATTATTTTAAAAGCAGTGCACTTACTTAGAGTGATCAGGTGGGACACTCAAACCTTAAAATCCTGGGATGTAGTCAGTCTCAGCAATGAAGGGACATTTCTTACACTACTATTCCCAGGACAGAAGTCACACAGAGGATGGCTAAAAGAAAAAATAGTCAGCAAATTTGCATGATGAAAAAGAGATTGGATGATATTAAGCAGAATAATTAGGCTTATGTCTAGGGTTGGAACATTTTGAGTACATTAGGTAAATTTTGAGATAATGTACCTTGGAGTCATAGTGTTGTCAGAATTTTTAATTCGCATGGCATTCTTTTCTGTTGAACCATATCCAGCCAAACAGATAATCCTCGTGGTCAGAGATTCCTTTCCTTGAGTGGGAGATGAATAATCCTCTCTTGTAAGTAATGGAGACAGGAATGAGCCCGGAGGCTACCCACCTTTGCCATTACTCTTCCTCTCTGTAATGTACTTTTTGTCTTCTCCTAACAAACTCTTACTCATCCTTTAAGATTCAATTCAGATATTCTTCCGTACACTTACTGATGTCCCTGCCCTGACGCTGCACACCCTAAGACATGTTCTTCAGTTCTTTCACAACATTCTTGTTCTATGTTTGCAAATATTTAGTTACCACAGAAAAGCATCATTCTGTCCTTGAATGTCGCCTTACCTCCACTCTCCTGTGAACTTATCAAGTCTGGAACCATGTCCTCTTTTCCTTTGCATTCTGGGGACTTATCACAACCCATTGCTCATATGGTACACAGTAGATTTTATCAGGTAAATGAAGGTTGACCCACAAATCATGTTGCAAGTTATTGACAAAGTCATAAAACCAAGTACAATGATGGGTTTCACTATGCTATCTTTCTTTGGCTATCTTGGTCAAATCCACAAACAAGCTGGGGTATTAAGCCTCAGCCTATGACATCTACAAGGCCCTGTTTTTCTTGTGGTCTCTTCTTTGCCTTAGATTATCTACCTCAAACTGTAAGGGCCAGTTCCCTATTCCTGACTGAGCTTGAGTACGTTCCTATCACAGAGGCCTTTTCTCTTTGGTTCTGTTTGTCTGGAATAATTTTCCTGCAGCTGTTTGCATGTCTCAGTTCATCCTTATATCCTCAAAGCCCACCCTGTTTAAAAGACCAAATTTCTCAACTCCATCACTTTATCCCGATTTATATTTTTTTGTAATACTGAACACTATTTGACATTTTAATACACATTTTAAAACTTAGATGTTTCTTGTTGTTATCCTCTCCTAGAATATAAACTCCCCAAGGGTATGGACTTTATTCATTAATCTGTCCCCAGGACTCAGTACAATGTGTGTGTCTGGTAGCTTATAAGTAATTATTTGTTGAAGGTTCAGTGAACTCCTCTGTCTGAGAACTAGGATGATAGTTTATTTATATATATATATATTTTTTTTTTAAAGATTTTTTATTTTTTTAAATTTGACAGAGAGAGAGAGAGAGCGCACAAGTAGGCAGAGAGGCAGGCAGAGAGAGGGGGGAAGCAGGCTCCCCGTTGAACAGAGAGCTCGATCCCAGGACCCTGAGACCATGACCCAAGTTGAATGCAGAGGCTTAACTCACTGAGCCACCAGGCACCCCTAGGATGATAGTTTAGATGTGCTGAGAGTTTGCATTGGTATGCAAAAGAAACAATTTTTCTTAAGAAGAAAAATGCAAATTATGGATCAACCATTGTACATGGTTTGATATGTATGAATACTCACCAATGTACTATGCTATCTGCTGTTGACAATTTACTTTGTAGCTGAGTGCTCTTTTTTGGCTTAACTCACTATTGTAGCTGCAACTATTCTGAACCTATCAATGTGTTAAAGGATTTCATAGCACTTTCCAGGACAGAAAAAGCTTTAGGTCTCTAATACTACGTTTCCAATAAAAGTAAAGGAATTTCTTGTTGTAGAATAAACATTATAGAAATAGAAATTTCAATAATTATAATTAAAAATCCTGTTGAAAGGGGCACGTGGGTGGCTCAGTCATTAAGCGTCTGCCTTTAGCTCAGGTCATGATCCCTGGGTCCTGGGATTGAACCCTGTATCGGGCTCCCTGCTAAGCTGGAGCTCTCCCACTCCCCTGCTTGTGTTCCCTCTCTTGCAGTGTCTCTTTCTGTTAAATAAATAAATAAAATCTTTAAAACAAATCCGATTGAAAAACTTTTTTTTCCTTTTTCTTTCTTTCTTTCTTTTTTTTTTTTTTTTAAAGATTTCATCTATTTATTTGACAGACAGAGATCACAAGTAGGCAGAGAGACAGGCAGAGAGAGAGAGGGAAGCTGGCTCCCCCCTGAGCAGAGAGCCCAATGCGGGGCTCGATCCCAGGACCCTGAGATCATGACCTGAGCTGAAGGCAGAGGCTTTAACCCACTGAGCCACCCAGGCGCCCCCCCCCCCATTGAAAAACTTTTATCTCACAAGTATGATCAGTGATGTTTTAGAGCAGCGCAAAAGCAATTCAATGAAGAATTCAAAAAAGAATAAACATTTTAACAAGTGATTCTGGAGCAATTGGACCTCCATAAGCAAATAAATGAGCCTCAAACTAAGCCTCCCCCCATTAACTCAAATATATCTTGCAAAATGGAAAATATAAATCTATCAAACTTTCAGAAAAAAACATAGGAGAAAATCTTTGGAACCAAGGGCTAGGCAAAAAGTTTATAGACTTGATACTAAAAAAATGATCAATAAAGGGAAATATTGAGAAATTAGACCTTATCAGAATGAAAAAACCTTTGGTCTATTAAAGATGGACTCCATGATGAGGATGTAAAGATAATTGCGAGAAAACATTTGTAAATCATATATCTGGTAAGTGCCTTGTATCTATCTATATGTAAAGAACTCTCAAAACTCAGCAGTAAAAAGCTTTATAATCCAATTGGAAAAGAGACAAAAATTTGAACAGACATCTCACTGAAGATGATATATGGATGGAACATGAGGAGGGGTTTACTGTCATTAGTTATTAGGGGGATGTAGATTAAAATCACTGTAAGATATCTTTACACATCTATAAAAATGGCTAAAATAAAATGTAGTGACTATGTCAAATGCTGATGAGGACATAGAGAAACTGGATCTTTCATACATTGTTGGTGGGAATGTCAAGTGTTATATCTACTCGGAAAAGTTTGGCAGATTTAAAAAAAATAAATAAACTCTACCCCCAACGTGGGGTTCAAATTCGAGACCCCAAGGCCAAAAGTCACATGCTCTACTCACTGAGCCAGATTGGTGCCCAATAGTTTGACAACTTAAAAAAAAAAAAAGTTTGGGGGCACCTGGGTGGCTCAGTTGGTTAAGCACTGCCTTCAGCTCAGGGCAAGATCTCTGGGTCCTGAGATCGAGCCCCACATCGGGCTTCTTGCTCAGTGGGGGAGCCTGCTTCTCCCTCTCCCTCTGCCTGCTGCTCTGCCTGCCTACTTGTGGTCTCTCTCCATCTCTCTAATAAATAAAATCTTTAAAAAAAATTAAAAAAAAAACAAAAAACCCCCCACTAAGTTTGCACTTATCAGACAGCTCAGCAATTTCACTCTTGAGCATTTATCCCAGAGAAATAAAAACTGACGTTGATGCAAAAATCTGTCCGTGAATATTCATAGCAGGTTTACTTATAATAGCCCCAAACTGAAAATAACTGGAATGTCCTTTAGCAGGTGAATGGTTGCACCAGCTGTGGTAGTACAACCATCCCGTGCAATACTACTCAGCAATAAAAGGAATAAACTGGTGACACGTGCAGTAGCTTGGATGGATCTCAAGGGGGTTTTTTCTGAATAAACAAAGACGGCATACTATACGATTCCTGAAATGACAAAATTGTAGAGATGGAGAACATATTGGTGATTGTCAGAGGTTAGGGCAGTGGAGGAGGGAATGGGGTCAGTACAGCTCTAAAGAGGTAGGAAATGGGGCCTTAATCTGATGGAGCAGTTCTGTATCTTAATTGTGCAAGTGAATACATGAATTCACACCTATGATAAAACTGCATGTAACTAGGCACACAGACACGAGTGCACATAAAATTGGTGAAATCACAATAAACTGGTGAAATCAGAGGAGTATAACAACTTCAAAGAGCATTATTATTATTATTTTTAAAGAGCATTATTTGTAATTTAGGTATGACAGACTGAAGACAGAGGAATTAGCTTATCGATTGGTATATTAAGGTATACAGAGATCCGGAAATATATGCACATCTTTGTGAAGCAGTTACTGCTTATATAAAAAAAAGAACATTTTTTAGTAGCCGGTTGTGTTCGTTTACTAGGGCTACTACAGCAAATCACCACAAGCTGGGGGGTTTAAAACAACCAAATTTTATTCTTTCACAGTTCTTGAGCCTCAAAGTTTGAAACCCAGGGGCTGGCAGAGCTTTCTCCCCAAAGTCTCTGAGGGAGAGACTATTTCATGTGCTGGTAATAGCTTCTGGTAGTTGCTGGCAATCTTTGCTGGTCTATTTTCCGTTTTTCCTTTTATAAAAATACCAGTCATTGGATTAGGACTCATCCTGCTCAACATGGCCTCTTCTTAATATCAATTATATCTGCAAAGACCCTGTTTCCAAATAAGATCACTTTCAGAGGTACTGGGGTTTAGAACTTAAGTATATATTTTTGAGGGTACAATTCAACCCACAATGGCTGCTTTTGTTTCTTTAGAAAAATAATAAAGAGTACAATCTGGTACCAACCTTGAAGCAGGACAAATTTATTAGCTGTGGCCAGTTATTATCTTAGAAAATACGCATGTCTGTCCACATGGAAAGTATTGGTGACCACTTGCTGCTTTGGGGGAGTAGTAAGGGAAACAGCTGTAACATCCCCTCCCTTCACTGTTTGGATTCTCCCTAGTTGTCTCTGCTACCATACCTTTGACCCACTTCATACAGCCTGTGAGTAAGAGTGAAAAGACACAGCATTCCTGTGATTCACATTCAGCAACTTGGTTTGTACCAAGGGAGAATTTCTTCCTCTGTAGACACATGCGGATGTGACATTGTAGTCAGTGTCACTGGTAACTTTGCTTTTGAGCCAGTATAGACATTCATTATAGGTTAACTTCATTTAGAAGGTGAAAAATGGGGATAAAACATGTCTTACACCACAGTGCTTTTAACTGGGCAGGAAATCAAATCAAGAGCCCAGAGCACATTCCTTCTGGAAAATCTGTTAAAGGAAGGAAGTTCCCTGAGGGATTTTTAAGCCTCTTGCACAAGACTTTGTTTTTTGTTGAGGGTCATTCAAAAACAAATCTGTACAAAGTGCCCTATAGGGCACTCATGACACATTTGGGGAAAATTTATAATGCTGCAGCATTAGGATGCCAAATGCCCTTGTCATGCTGAAAGATACAGGGCCTACTGTCCTCGTTGAGTAAGAAGAGTAGCATATGAAAGAGCAGGTGTGCTCAGAGTTTCCGGCTTATTAGAAAGAGTTCACGGTGGCAGGGAGCAACTTACTTCAAAAGCTTGGCAAACAAGAGAAACCCAAAGAAAACAACAAATTAGGATGAAGTGGGGCAATGGTTTTTGTTTTTGTTTTCCTTTTTGTAAGGAACATTTTTTCCTTTTATATTTCAGGATCCCAGGAACCCAAGAGGTTGGGTCCCTCCTAGCTTTCCTGTTGATACTAAGTGGCCTGTGTGGGGAATACATTATTCACATCAAAGGAAAGAAATTGGAGTTGCAGTGGAAATATTAGCAGAGCTAACGGTTTTGTGAGGTTTTGAGATAGGAAATTTCAAGTTACCACTGCAGCACGCATTCTTAACCCAAAGAAACAGGTTCTACTCGTTGGCTTGGTTTGTTAACATGTGGTACTAATGAGGTGAAGGTCTTGGATTTATTGGCACTGAAGGTCTCATTCTTCCCCCTGGGGGTTGGCCACTGGGTTCTCTCCAATTTCTGTCCAGTCATTTTGCACATGTTATCAAGTGATCACAGGGAGTTTCCTGTCAGAGCATAGCTAGATGGTGCAGGTACATGACCGACCTATAGTGAAGTCTGTTTATTCTACAGAGTTTAAGGGCCACGGGTATAACTCTTTATGGAAATACAGATAACGCCTAACAGTTTCCAGTATTAAAAGTCTGTCCAAAATTACAGAGTATTTTCTGTATGGGATCTCATTTTTTTTTTTTGTTAAAATAAAGATTTTATTTATTTACTTGACACAGAGAGAGACACACAGTGAGAGAGGGAATGAAAGCAGGGGAGTGGGAGAGGAAGAAGCAGGGTCCTCACTTCCCTAGGAACCTGGGATCATGACCTGAGGTGAAGGCAGACACCTAACTGACTGAGCCACCCAGGCGCCCCTGGGATCTCTTCTTAATTAATGAAAACTTTCTGCTGTTTCCTTTTGGCTCAAGATTTAGGAATCTCATTGTTATTTTTATTATTATTATTTATTTATTTTTTTTGGCATCTCTTTTAAAAATCTTCATTCAGTGAATTCCAGATATGGGTCTATTGTTCATATGTATGAAAATGAAAAAAATCATGAATAAATACACTTGCTTTTTAATATAAGCAGTGCTTCTCTGTTAGGTGGAAGAGAGGAGAAAAAGTGGTGAAAGGGAGTTCTTATGAAGAGCAGA
Organism: Mustela nigripes; assembly: GCF_022355385.1. Taxonomy (NCBI): domain Eukaryota; kingdom Metazoa; phylum Chordata; class Mammalia; order Carnivora; family Mustelidae; genus Mustela; species Mustela nigripes. Next base: position 37,881,966 of record NC_081566.1, on the reverse strand, counting down.
GTAGGCTGGGCATACCCTCCTCACCAAGCAGGTTCAGACCTTCTCCTCCTCCGAGGTGGTTACTCTGATAATCAGGTCACATGGAGTCACCATTATTCACAGAAATCTGTTAAACCCCTTTACTTTATTGGGAAGGAAAAAAGGTTGAGATCATATACCCATTTTAGTTCACATTCATTCTAAGAGAGCAGAATCCTGACCTTTTCCCCATCTGGAATTGATTTCAAATCCTAGTAGGGCAAAGCATTGCATTTACCCAGTAAGGATATATTTTCATTACAATTGCATAACAACAATACTAATTAACTAATGTTAATAAAGCACTTTTACCAGCTAGGGCTCTTCGAACAGTCTCCTTTCTATGTAGTGAGCATTCACTTTAGCAACGACTGGTCAAAAGTTGCCTTTGGACAGAATCGCAAATGGAGGCATGGACTCCTGCCTACTCACTGTCCTTGAGTTGTGCTCTGGGAAACAGTGCTCATTTCACTCTCTTCTCTGCCAAGGACTTCTGAAAGCTTATTTATGGCTTAAAGTCAGTAGTGTAATATATTACCTCTTTTATCTGATTTTTTTCTTTCATTCAAATTGCAAAATTCAAATACATAAATGGAATTGTTGAATACACTTCTTTGAGCCAGAGTGCCTTCTTGAGGCAATATTCCCCCCAAAGCAGCAGCATCATTCCTGTCTCTCACAGTCCTTAGCACCGATAATACCTTGAAATAACAGGCTCTCATGGACTTAGGTTGAATGAATAAGTCCCTGGGAGGCTGGTGGAACTGAGAATGAGGGTTTCCCAAATTTGTGAGGAATTTCAAGTGAATGAACTCTAATACTGTTAGTTTGCACTCATTTCATTCGTTCAAAATTATTTATAGAGCATGTGTCAAAATGGTGACATTTTGCTAGGAAACCACAGTCACATATTCCTATATGTCATCTCAACACTAGGAATTGCATAACACTCCTTGGGCAAGAGACAGGAGGAGGGCATAGAACACCCCACAGAAAGGGAAGTACTGGACAGTGATGGGGATAATGATACTTAAATTTGATGGGAAAAATCACTCCATCGGTCATAGTATCAGGATGAGATGCAGTAAGTTGTCTGTTCTATAGGCAGATTGAGGCCTGAGAGCTATGTTGAGTTCAGTTATTGTTGAGTTCAGTTGAGTTCAGTTATTGAAGATAAAGGAATTTCCTCTTCTGAACGCCTAAGTTATAGTGAGCATACTTTGGCCTCTGCACTGCAGACATAACACTTTCAAAAGTTAACTCCTGTGAACAAAATAGGGCAGCAAGAGTGAAAACAGAAAGACAGTTAGGAGGACCCATGATGGTGGTTTGGACCAAAAGGAGCAAGAGTAGAGACAGAGAAAAGTGGATGGATTCAGATCTATTTTGGAGATGAAGCAGGAAGGATTCACTGATTCACTGTTGGATTGGGTGGAGAGTAGACTTCAAGGGCCCTCCTGGGTCTTTCACTTGAGCAGCTGGGTAATACTGCCTTATAGTAAGAAACAGAAGTCTGGGGGGATGGCAAGTCACGATGGGAGGGGGCATGGCAACTCTGAGGAACTTCAGGAATAAATCTGACTGGATGATGGAAATGAGAGGGAGAGATGGTTTGAAAGGGTAGTTGCAGTTGGACCATCAGGGCTTGTCTTTATTCCCGTGGGAAGTGAAATCTTTCTCTTCCTTTCTCTCTCTCGGGCACCCCCAGCCTTCTGATGATTAGATGTAATTAAGGTCTTGCTTCTGTGGGGTTTCTCCTGAAGCTAAAAGTCCTCAGTTTAAGTGTATGAAATGACTATATTTCTCCTCTAATTAAAAAAAGTTATTTCCATGTAATGTTATTCAGTCCTTTTAACAAAACTGAAAAAAACCTCAGAAAAGGATTATTATCATTATTAATTAATGAATGAGACAACAGAGCCCCAAATAGCTACATGATATGCCCAAGTTCATACAGAAAATGGCAGTATCATATTAGATGCCATACTTCCCTGTTGCTTGCTCTGGTGGGTTGGTAGCTATTCCAAAGGAATGAATGAAGAAAGGGCATACTTTGCCTCTGATGGAGAGACTAAAAGGACACCTGGTAGAAACCTTCAACAATTTGGAGGGCTCTTATCCACAAAACTGCCTTTGTTGGGGCGCCTGGGTGGCTCAGTCATGAAGCATCTGCCTTCAGCTCAGGTCATGAACCCGCATCAGGTTCCCGGCTCGGTGGGAAGCCTGCTTCTCCTGCTCTCTCTGCTGCTCCCCTGCTTGTGTTCCCTCTCTCACCATGTCTCTCTTTGTCAAATAAATAAATAAAATCTTAAAAACAACAACAACAACAACAACAACAACAAAAACTGCCTTTGTCATCTGTTGCTCTTAAGAGCACAACGAGAATCAGACCATGCAAGTTAACATGATGTGATCTGTGATTTGAGAGAGAGATTGGTCAATGAACTGAAGCAGACACACTAGCTTATGTAAGAGATCATGGGGTCTTATAGGGGGCCAGGCAGTTGGAAATGAAGTGGGGACACAGAGAGAAGGAACAGTGAAGAGGCAGCCCCCAAGGCCTTGTGAGTGATCCTATGTGTGCAACCGTGAGGTGGTGAGAATGTGAGTTTCTAGCTTGTTTGCTGGATGGATAAATGCTGATGGCATGCCTTCAATGTAGGAATTGTACCAAATATACGCTTATCTCACCCCAACTGTGAAAATAAGTATATTCAAGCCACATTAGCCATTTTCTCAGGATTTGTGTACTTACAAATTTTATTCTCATTAAATTTGCTTACTTTTAAAAGTCAAGGTTCAGAAATAATGGTATGTGTCTTGAAAGCAATGATTTCTTTTTATTATCTGAGATACTAGAATGATAACATATATAAATGTTTAAGTCTTTTCCCCTTGACCATCCAATTTAGCTCTTTATCCCTTTTAAATGATAGCTTCAGTAATTCGTTGTCAGGACTGTTCTTTAGGATTATAGTTCACATTCCATTTTTTACAGCACGTGGCACTTCAAACAAGTACAGATTAGTACTGATGTTCTATGCCTTATGAATGGAATTTGAGTTCTCTTCATTTGTCTACACATCTACATACCACTAAGATCGATTGCTAATTACAGTGGTTGGCTGTCTCCATTACAATGTCAATAACAAAGTTAGTGCCCCTTACGGAACACTTCAATATAATTGACATCTGTTTTAAAATCTGCTAGAATAAACTTCCCTTACTCTTCTACTTATGTTTGTGTTGGAAATAATCAGGGAGATATTGAAAACAGACTTATGTTCGATGACAATAAATGCTTCAAGTAGTCTTGTTGTACACATACTTCATCTGGAGTACAGCAAATGATTAATGCAGATTCTTACAATATCCGTGTGGATAAAAGGATTTGAGACACACTTTCTCCTCACCTCAAGTGTGTTGTTGAATGACATGCACTTCTGTTGTTTATTACTACATAAAATAAAAGAGCAGAACATATGTTTGCTGAGATAGCATTCACAGAGGGGCGAGGTGGCGAGTCAAGAGCTGACTAAGATTTATTTCCTCTGCATACTACACAATTATTCTTGTACTTATTTGGTTGTTTAGAAGGAAAAGAACTTAAGACTTTTCCTGGAATGTTCTCTTTGCCCCAAACATTCAGAGTTCAAGAAAATATAAAGTAAAAAATGTCTGAGAAAGGAAGAACATTTAAAAACAGTAACTGTCATCAGCAAATGATTCCTACTACTAATGATGATAATAATGATAGGACTTTAAAGACAGAAGATTAACAAAGCTAGGTACATGTAATATCTGCTTCTTTAGTCCTTTATTCTCCATTTGAATGAAAGATCTCAAGGTAATACTGGATTTTCTGATATCCTTTCATCTCTTTTGGGCTTGTTAAAATTGTTACCTTGTAGTATTTAATTTAAAAATATTTTTATAATATTCTGAAATATCAGTATAGTAGAATTTCTTCATACCTTATTATTTTTTTTTTTTAGATTTTTTACTTATTTATTTGACAGAGAGAGATCACAGTAGGAGAGAGGAAGGGAAGAGATCACAGAGAGAGAGGAAGGGAAGCAGGCCCCCTGCTGAGCAGAGAGCCCGATGTGGGACTCGATCCCAGGACCCTGAGATCATGACCTGAGCCGAAGGCAGCGGCTTAACCCACTGAGCCACCCAGGCGCCCCATACCTTATTTTATTTCATATTTACTATCTTGAATTTCTTCCAGAGGGAGTTGATTCATTCCCTGTGGGCATCAGTTCGCTAATCTGTATGACAGATATTATAATATCTCCCTTACAGGGACGTTATGAGCACAGAATGAGAGAATGGTACGGCAGTGCTTAGCATCGAGCAGTCATTAGGTAAAATTTTTTTCCTCCTTCCTTTCTTTTTTTCCCCTTATTTTCTTATATCCTTTCTTCATTCTTCCCTAGTTGTAATTCTTAAATCCATTATTTTTGAATGACACTATTTTTCAGTTTTAAGTTGTGACCATGGACTTACCTCAGTCAAAATGAAGAGGAGGGACTCTTTTTATGGAATGATTGGTAGAAGAAAGGGATGGAGGGAGGCGCAGGAGAGAGGAAGACTTACAAGGGAAGAGCCTTTCTTTATCAATACTAGTTATACTTCAATTTTCTGTTTTGTTTCATATTTTTCTATTACTTAATAAAAATAGACTTGGTAAAATATAGCTAATATTCTCAAAGGTACAATTCTACAAATAAAATACGGTTTTATACCGAATTACTATCCAGTTTGTTTTTTTTTTAAGCTTTATTTATTCAATTGATACAGAAAGAGAAAGCACAAGCAGGAGGAGCAGGTGGCAGAGGGAGAGGGAGAAGCAGGCTCCATGCTCAGGGAGAAGTCCAAAGTGGGGCTCAATTCCAGGACCCTGGGATCCTGACCTGAGCCAAAGGCAGATGCTTAACTGACTGAGCCACCCAGACACCCCTTAATGTCCAGTTCTCTTTAAAAATCTACTCTGCAATTATTATGATCCAGGCATAGACTTATCATGTGTATCTAAAATGTATTTAAAAGAAAATTAAATTCATTATTTTTATTTTGAGATAATTGTAGATTCATATGCCATTGTAAGAGATAAAGAGAGCCTGTGTCCCCTTTACCCAATTCCCCCAAATTGGAACATCTTGCACAACTCCACTACAATATTACAACCAGGGTATTGACATCGATGGAATCAAGATACACAACATTTTCATCACCACAGGCAAGTCTCATGGTGTCCTTTCATAGCCATACTCATGTCCCTTCCATTCCTCCTTCCTTAACCCCTGGCAACCACTAATCTGTTCTCCATTTATATAATTTATAGTTCTAAGAATATTATATAAATGGAATCGTACGGTATGTAACCTTTTGGGATTGGCTTTTCTTACTCAGCATAATATTCTGGAGATTCATCTAGGTTACTGAGTGTGTCAACAGTTCATTCCCTTTTATCACTAAGTAGTGTTCCATTGGCTATACCACAGTTGTTAAACCATTCACCCACCGTAGGACATCTGTTGTCCCCCCCCTACCTCCACCCCCGCTACTCTTCTGCTGTCATGAATCAAGTTGCCAGAAACAGTGTAGGTCCTCCTCAACTTATGATGGAGTTATGTCCTGATAAACCCATTATAAGTTGAAAATATTATAAGTTAAAAATGCATTTATTTATTTATTGTTATTTATTATTATTTTTTATTTTTTAAATTAATTTATTTATTTTCAGCATAGCAGTATTCATTATTTTTTCACCACACCCAGTGCTCCATGCAATCCGTGCCCTCTATAATACCCACCAAAATACATTTAATACAACTAACTTACCAAACATCATACCTTAGTCTAGCCTAAGTTAATGTGCTCAGAACACTTATATTAGCCTACAGTTGGGAAAGTAATTTAATACAAAACCTATTTTTTTGATAAAGATTGAATATCGCTTGTAATTTATTGAAAACTGTAGTGAAAATGAAAAGCAGAATGGTTGTATGGGTACAGAATGCCTATACGCATGTGGGTTGTTTACCTACGTGCTTGCACCGATGACTGGGAGCTTAGCTCACTGCCCTTGCCGGAGAGTGTTAGACTGTGTATCAGTAGCCCAGGAAAAGATTAAAATTCAAGTGTTAGACTGTGTATCAGTAGCCCAGGAAAAGATTAAAATTCAAAATTTGAAGTATGGCTTCTACTGGATACACCATCATAAAGTTGAAAAATTGTTGTTGAATCATCATAAGTTGGTCACTGTTAGTAGTGTTTTGTGTGAACACAAGTTTTCATTTCTCTGTGATAAATGCCCAAGAGTGTAATTCCTGGATCATATTATAGTTTCCTGCTTATTTTTTAAGGAACTACCATTTTCTAGAGTGGCTATATCATTTTATATTCCTATCAGCATCTAGTATTTGATGATGTCACTTTTTTATTTTAGCCTTTCTGATGGAAGTATAGTGATAAGCTCATTATGGTTATGTAATGTACTTACATGCCATCTATATATCCCCTTCTGTTCTATTAGTCTGTGTGTTCGTGCCTCTACCAGTATTATACAGCCTTGATTACTATAACTATATAATAAACACTGAAATCAGGTAGACTAATTCTTCCCATTTAGTTTTTCCTTTTCAAAATTGTTTTGATTACTCTAATTCCTTTATTTTTTCATATACATTTTAGAATAAGCTGTCTGTATCAACAAATTTTTTTTGCTGGATTCTGAGAGGAATTGTGTTAAACCTATATATCAATTTTGAGAAAACTGGTATTTTACTATTAACCTTCTAATCTACTAACATATTATTTCTCTTTATTTAGATCTTTAAAAATTTCTTGGGGTGCTTGGGTGGCTTAGTTATTAAGTGTCTGCCCTTGGCTCAGGCTATGATCTCAGGGGCCTGGGACAGAGCCCCACATCAGACTCCCTGCTCAGGAGGGAGCTTCTTCCCCCTCCCACTCTCCCTGCTAGTGTTTCCTCTCTTGCTGTTTCTCTCTGTAAAATAAATAAATAAATTCTTAAAAAAAATTTTTTTTATCAGTGTTTGGTAGCTTTTAGAATACAAGATCTTGGTCATAATTCTATAATGTATATGTATAACTAATTATCACCATGTTGTACACTTTTATTTTATTTTTAAAGGTTTATTTTGATAGAGCGAGCAGCCATGTGCAGGATGGAGGGAAGGGGCAGAGGGAGAGGGAGGGACTCTCAAGTAGACTCTCCACTGAGCATGGTCCTGAGATCATGACATGAGCCAAAATCATTGGGAAGCTCAACTGACTGAGTCACCCAGGTGCCCCATTTTGTCCATTTTTCAGTATATATAATTAGATTTGTCAATTATTCTACAATAGTATATATATATAGATATATATCTATATATATATCTATATATGTCTCCTATACATGTTTTGTGAGGTTTACATCCAAGTGTTTAATTTCTTTTTTTTTTTTTTGAGTGATGGAAATGGTATTGTATTTTTAAGCTTGATATCCATGTGTTCCTTGCTAGTGTACAGAAATACCATTGATTGTATGTTTATCTTGTATCCTGAAACCTTGCCAAACTCCCTTTGTTTTATAACTTTTATTTTAGGTTCCTTGAGATTTTCTACATAGGTGATCATATTTTTCAAATAGGGATGGTTTCATTTCTTCCTTTCTGATCAGTTTGCCTTTTATTTTCCTTTATTGCCATCTTGCCAGTGTCCAGGACTCTTAGCACAGTGTTAAATAAAAGCAGTTGACTATAGACATTCTTGTCTTGCTCCCAGTTTTAGGGGGAAAGCATTTAGTCTTTACCATTAAGTGTAATGTTGACTAGCTTTTTAATTTTTTTAGATACTCTTTATTAAGTTAAAGAAGTTCTACTAGCTTACTTTTCTGAGAATTTTTATCATGAGTGAATATGGAATTGTATGAGATGTTTTTTTCTTCATTGATTGATATGATCATATGATGTTTTTTCTTAGCCTGTTAATATGGCAGATTATCTTAAGTTGATTTTTGGATATTGAACCAGCCTTGCATCCCTGGAACAAATCCCGCTTGGTCGCAATAAATAATTCTTTTGTATATTACTGAATTTTGTTTGTTAGTATTTTCTTAAAGAATTTAGCATCTCTGCTGTATTGTCTTTGTCTAGTTTCAATATCAGGACAATATTAGCTTTTAAAATCATTTGGGCAATATTTTCTCTTCTGCTACTTTCTGAATATTGTATAAGGTTGATGATAATTCTTTACGTGTTTGGTAGATTCTCCAGTGAGAGATGTTTAGAGATTTTGTGTTTAGAGATTTCTTTTTTGGGGAGTTTTTAAATTATAAATTCAATTTCCCTAATAGTTATAGAACTATTCAAATGATTTATTTCATCTTGGATGATTCTGCCTCCACTGACAGCGTGGGACGGGGTTGTCCTCCTTGCTTCTTGGCAATGACAAAAGTCCCGACTCTCTGCTAGACTTCCTCTAACATTGTCCCAGTGGAGAGGAGGAGGATGCTTTATTACTGCCAAGCAGAGACGGAAGTCTATGTAACCATGTGGTCTCCATTGACCACACTGAGTGGGGGGCTCATTTTTGACGGGTCGGGCAGAATGTCTCAGCTCCTTATTTGGTCTTCTCTGACACCACTCTTGTGGGCATGTTGGCAGATCAGTCTGTGAGGTTGTGCTCTAGGCTCCCCACTTGGCTTTTGCTGTTGTGGGTATGGGTGGGACCACAGTTTTTCCAGTGGTGTTTGACTAGAATAGAGTGGTTATTGTCTAAAAGTGTTATATATAAGGTAAAAAGACAATCCAGGAAAGTCACCACTCTATTCTTTGGATCCTGCTTTGGCTCACTGGTTTGCTTGTCTCTTCTCTCCATTTTACAGCTTTATGTTTATTTTATTTATAATATCTAGGATTTGTAGTTGAACTTAGAGGAATAGGGAAAAATATATCTACTCCCTCTTTCTAGAAGTAGAAGTCTTCTAAGATAGAAATTGTAGTATAGATATTCATTTAGTTTTGTTTAGAGCTTCCCCTAGATAGCTAGGCAGAAATTTTAAACTTTGCAATTCATCTTTTGACTTTCTCCTTTTCTCTGACACACTTTTTATTTTTAAAGAACAAGTATATTTGAGGTTAACTAAAGACAGAAGTTACAGTACAGCTTATAGATGTTTTTACTGTATTTTAGATCGGGTCTGAATTATTCAGAATAATACTTGTTTTTTTTTTTTTTAAGATTTTATTTATTTATTTGTCAGAGAGAGAGCGAGTGAGAGAGAGCACAGGCAGACAGAGTGGAAGGCAGAGTCAGAGGGAGAAGCAGGATCCTCGGGGAGCAAGGATCCCGATGTGGGACTCGATCCCAGGACGCTGGGATCATGACCTGAGCTGAAGGCACCTGCTCAACCAACCGAGCCACCCAGGTGTCCCCAGAATAATACTTGTTAATTATTAGTCAATTCTATTAGGGAGGGTGGCATTATAAGAAATAACATGGATTTTTACTTGCTAGGTAATATTTAAGATTATTTTGCATCTAAACATTGAAGTTGCTCACAAGGGACAGATAATTTAATATCGACACAACCTTAAATAAATTGAAGAGGCATAAATCAGTGTAATGAGATTCATAAAGCTGTTAATATTAATGGGGAAACCTTTTGGGAAACATGGTATGAAATCAAAGAAACTAGGAACCCTGGATATAAATGATGAAACTAGTTAATGATTAAAAATTTGGTTATTTTTGTTTTAATTTCTTTTCAAGTCAGGTTATTCTGTGTCCTTAAAAAAAGTGCAAGTCTTTACAATTATAATCAGAAAATGGAATGCAGAATTCTCAGAAATTAAAAAAAAATTGACATCTATAGAGAACACAGTATATGTCTTTTGGTTTTGCATATAAGGAATCAAGATGGCATTAAATTTTTTCTGAAGTAAGTATGTGAGCTCTTTACCAAATAACAATGTCATAAATATTTATTAAGAAGTAGCGTATATAGGGATGCCTGGGTGGCTCAGTTGGTTGAGCCGCTACCTTCGGCTCGGGTCGTGATCCTGGGGTCCTAGGATCCAGTCCCATATCGGGCTCCTTGCTTCGCGGGGAGCCTGCTTCTCTTCCTGCCTCTGCCTGTCTGTCTCCCTGCCTGCTTGTGTGCACTCTCTCTCTGGCAAATAAATAAATTATTAAAAAAAAAAAGAAGTAGTGTATATATGTTTTACACACACAAAGGTATGTGTAAACTTTGGCAATTTTTTAATCCCCAATTTTAAGTATAGATTGAAAGGATATAAATTGAATAAGTTAAGTTTTCGGTCTTGAATGTTCAAAAGAAATAAATATGAAATCTGGAGAAACATAAGGTAGGTATACACAAAAGTGACTTAATAGTAAATGTGGACAAGATATATTGAGGGAGGGGCGCCTGGGTGGCTCAGAGGTGGATTAAGCCTCTGCCTTCAGCTCATGTCATGATCTCAGGGTCCCAGAATTGAGCCCTGCATCGGGCTCTCTGCTCAGCAGGGCCCCTGCTTCTCTTTCCCCCGGCCCCTGCCCATCTCTCTCTGCCTTCCTCTTTGCCTACTTGTGATCTGTCAAATAAATAAATAAAATCTTAAAAAAAAAAAAAAAGATATATTGAGGCAGTTTGTGGAAAATCTCTTTGGAGACCTAAAGCTGTGTTAGGATGGAAGGGATGTAGAGCTGACCCTTTAGGCTGTGCAAAGTGGAATAGAAATCCCCCTCATCATTTTTTTAAGTTCTTATTCTCTATAATGTTTTAAAAAGATATTTAATTCAGTGAAACCATTGGCTGTTTTTAAAAGTAACTGTTTTGGAGAAAAGAGTAAAGTTTAGGCAAAATATGTTGAAATTGTCTACTTTGGAAAAATTCTGTGGAAGGACGTAGGGTGAGCAAACAGAAGTGTGGGGTGTTGCTTCCAGCACCAAATTGGGGAAAGATGTACATAAATTTACTTAACTGATGGCTTTCTTTTTCCTCATGGGGGGGTGGATAGATTCTTTTTAATTGTTTTTAGCTTTGGTTTTGTTTGCCTTGTTCTGGTGGCAGAATTGGTCTTCTGTGGTAGCTTTTTATTATTATTAATTTTTTACAAAGCTATTGCTGTTGAGGCAGTCAAATCTTATTCAAGTATTTACTCATGAATATACTAGAGTTTATACATGTTGCACTGGTCAGCTCTGATGGGGGTTTTAACCATGATGTGCGAGATGTGATGCCCTAATCTGTTTATGAAAACTAAAGGATACGTGCTACCTAAAACAAATGTAAACTTCTGATGTCTCATTGAAAATTTTGCAATTATTATTTGTAGCTGTTGAAGATCATTGATTGTGGACACTTTAGTCTTTTGTTGGGGGAAATACTGCTCTCTGTTTTTCTTGTGTAGTTGTGTCAGGTATGGTTATATGGGCATTCTAATAAGAAGACTGGGAACAGAGGAAGTGGTTCAGACTTAAGTAATTTAAGGATTATTTAATTAACAAACCCATTATTAAAAGAACATTGCAATTTCTATCTACTCATCTCCCTGTCTTCTTATAAAGAATGTGTCTTTCACTAATCACTAGAGCTCAGTCAGATTGTGAGGAATCAATGTAGGTGACCAAGGACTCATATCTGATTTAGTGGGAAGAAGAGGTTAAGCCTCTTCTCACCAGGAAAGAACCAAGGTAGGTATATTATGTTAGTAACTAGCGAGGAAAATATCTCTGAAGTAGTGGCAGAGAAATAAAGAACCAAGTATTCAACTTCAGACTGCATGTGTGAAGTAGCATAACACATCTACATTTTCATTTCAGTTGTTTTGTTTCTCCTGGCATTCCTTTTGCTACCCCACACTTACTGCCAATCAATAGCACTTAGTACCTCAGTGGAGAGAGGCTATAGTAGTACAGAAGAGTCTAATTCTTGGCATTTAAGATTCAAAATCTGAAATGTATAAGGAAAAAGAAAATTTGGGAGAATAAGATAATGCGGAGTCAATTTTTCGCATCCCTCGCCATCAGTTAAAAGTTTTTCTGGATTTTAGGAAGAAGGATGTCCGTAGAGGAAATTGACACCAGAATGACATCCCAAGAAAAAGACCCTAATCTATGTCTTCAGCTAAAATAAAATTAGGTATGTAGGCTGATGGGCTAGACAGGTTCGGGATTTGACAGGAGAAGGGCCACATTTGCTTGGATTAGAAGCCAAACTCTAAACTATATAGGAAGTGACATAGATACTATTATCTCCATTGTACAGATGAGGAAATAGAGGGTCAAAGAGTGTAAGTTGTTTGCCTACGGTAACACAACTGCAACTGTCTTAGATTTCCATTTCAAAATGGAATGAGAGTAGATTGGAGAAGTGCTGTAGAATTTGATAAAGAGGGGATTAAAAAACAGTTCTTTTGAAGTATAGTTTATATATAATAATAATTACTCTTTGGAAGTATACAGTTTCATTCTTTTTAGAAAATTTATATAGGAGTTCAACCATAACCACAATCCAGTTTTATAACATTTTATCACTCCAAAGAGATCCTCCTCATGCCTGTTTGCCTTTGTTCCCTCTTCCCAACCTTAGCCTTAAGCAACCACTGGTTTACTTTCTGGGTCTAAAAATTTGTCTTTTCTAGAAATATTATGTAAATGGAATAATATGGTATTGGTATCATAGAATGAGCTGGGGAGTATGAGCTTCTCTGCTTCCTGAAAGAGTTTGTGTAGGATTGGTATTATTTTCTTCCTTCCACAACTGATAAATTCTTCAGGGAAGCCATCTGAGCCTGGGCTTTTCTTTATGGGACTCTTAAATAGTTAATTTGATTTCTTCATTTGTTATAGATCTATTCATATTTTCTATTTCTTCTTGAGACATCTTTGGCAATTTGTGTCTTCCAGGACATATTTCATCAAAGTTGTCTAATTTGTTGGCATAAAGATGTTCATAATATTTTCTTTCAGCTAAAATACTTTTTCTGTAGAGTCATTAGTGATGTCCAGGAGGGGATTATTTTTTAAACATAGAAAGAACAGGACTAATTGGATCTATGGCTCCTGGTCTGGTTGTTTTTGATAAGCAAATGTGATAATTGAAACCAGTGTATGAGCTTAAAAATAAATATTTAACTCTGTAATATATTTAAAAATATTGATTCCTATAACTTTCTAAACATATTTTGACATCTTAGCAGCAGGCCCTTCCTGACCTTTCTGTGTGGCAGAGGCCCTTTTGCTGTATGTCTCATACTTCCTGCTTTCATCATTCCCTTCAGATTTTTCTGACTCTACAGTAATTCCACAATGTTTCCCCAAGCAATGTATACCTCTTCCCCATCTTTTTATATTATCCCATGTATCTTTCTTATTTATTTATTTGACATACAGAGATCACAAGTAGGCAGTGAGGCAGGCAGAGAGAGAGGAGGAAGCAGGCTCCCTGCTGAGCAGAGAGCCCGATGCAGGCCAGGATCCTGGGATCATGACCTGAGCCAAAGGCAAAGGCTTTAACCCGCTGAGCCACCCAGGCGCCCCCCTATGTATCTTTCTAAGCCATATTTAAATCCATCATTTATTTAAATTGATTTTTGTTCACCTATTCTAGGGTAGGGAATGTGAGGGATCTATAAATAGCGCATTGAATGGACCCCCACCTGGAGTCCTGCCCCTCATGCAGAGTAAGTCACATACACAGATTGTTGTCAGACCAATCTGAAATAGTTTGAAACTTTTAATTTATTGTAGTGGCAATGAAATCAGAGGTATTAAAAGAGGGAGCTGTCACCTCCAGGTAAGGGCTAGAAAAGCCATTTGGTAGACAAATGGCCATTTGAGTTAGGTTTTGAAGCAGGAGTCAGATACGTGTATGGTTGAGAACTGTTGCAGTTGAGGGAAGAAATGGGGACAAAGTGGTAAAGTAAGCTGTTGAGCAAAACAGACAAAAAAATCCATGTGAAAATTGTTCATGTTTCGCATATATTTTGATAGTAGTGCTATCATGACTTACCAAAGTTTCGAATGTGAAGGGAGAGAGCAAGAGAAAGATAAAGAGTAAAGATGATGCCAAGGTTTTGGCCTTAGTTGTTAGAAAGCAGGAAATGGGGAAGTCTGCAGGGAGAATCGGTTTTAGGGGTAGAGATTGGGAGTTCAGTTCTGCACATGTTGAGTTATCTAAGTGGAGACGTGAATATGCCAGAGTTGGATATCTGAATGTGAAGTTGGGGAAGGAGAGCTAGACTGGAGACCCACATTTTTGAATCTTTAGCATTAAGATGGTATTTTATAGCCATTGGATCGGGCAAGTGTAAACCCAGACAGCATGAGTAGATAAAGGGAAGAGGGCCAAATTTATAACAAGGCTTGCATTTTCTAGGTGGAGAGGATGTTGGTACCTTAATAAAAATAGAAAACACAGGTAGGTAGGTGGAGAATTTGATTGGGCACATTTGAATTTGGGATTATAGTTGGAGATATCTATACAATTGTGAGCATATAAGCCTAGAACTTGAGAGAGGAGGAAGATATCTGCTGAGAGATGAAGGCAGGTCAGTGATAAGCTTATCAAAGGAAAGAAAAGAAAAGGGGGCCAATGGTGCTAGCACGGGTTCCATAGATATAGCTGAATCAGTCCAGGCTGGTTTGGGCACAATGGAGAGGCCATCAAGGGGCTGATGTAGTATGTAAATAAATAAGAAGCTGGAAGCATTTGACTGATGAGGAAACTAAGTTCTGTCAGCAAGTAAATTGTTCAGGGGCTCACTGTAAGCAATGATATTACAATTCAAACTCAGCTTCCAAAATCTGCTCTCTTTTCCCTACAACACGAAAGCTTTGCTAATTCATTCCCCTTATTCTGTATAAGAATTAACTCACAAGGTCATATGGCTAGGTAGCATTTGAGATAGTTCTAGAACCAGGTTATCTGATTCTCTTGTGTAATCTTCACCATCATAGAATTTTAATAAAGTCTCAGCTGAAATATGATCACATAATATGTGTGCTTCTCATAGTCCCTCAAATAGAACATGTATAGTAAAACTAAGTAAGATATTTCAAATTTCACTAAATTCAGCTTTAGCTCTTGGAATTCTAGATTAAGGCCAACTATTCTGTAGGTGCTTAGAATTCCCTAAGAAGACAGTTCACTTGGAACCGGACATGTCCGTAAATTTATGAAAATCACCAAGTCATTTTCTTAGTCTAAATACATTGATAAAGTTATGATTGGATTATTAGTGGCCATGAGTATGTTGAACACTGAAGATAGACTTTCACAGTACTGCTCTTTTCAGTAATAAAGTTGGAAGTGTTGCTGAGGTTTAGGTTCACCTTTACCAGCTTCCCAGGGTATATCCTTAGAAGTCACACGCATCAGCTTTACCATTGGCTGTGCTCTTACTGGAGGAACTGACTTCTGCTTCTTCTGTGTAGACCCACACAAAAGCTGCCTGAACAGATTTACAGTGTATTGCCCAGGTCTCCAGTTAGTGAATTAGGAAGTGGAACTCTTATTGTTAACAATCAAATAGGGCCCTCGAAAGCCATTAAAGTGGAGAGTTGAAATAACATTCGTACATTTCAGGAAAGACATACTTTGGTTTGAAATACTCATTTGGGAGTTTCCCTTTAAACCTTGCTGAAAGTGGTCTCACTTTGCTTGTCCAAATAATTCTATGACAGTGTATTTCCATATTCTTTTTTTGCAGGAGCTTAAAATATAGGCTATTCTCTATTTTTTTGAATCTCCACACCATTTGGAGCCTTGGGGTCATGCCCTGTTACCTGGCTTTGGATTGCTTCATAGGAATAACTCAGAGGAGTCATTCCTTGGCTTGGTGGGAAATCATTCCCATTGCTACTCGCTCATTGTTTATCTGAATGTGTTTGCTATCTGGCTTTGTGGATTTATCTGTATCCTAGAAAATACTTGGCTTTCTAGATATCTTCATATTTGATAGGGGTGTACATGTATAACATATATTTAATTACTCTGTACCTCTGTAAACTTATGCACAAGTCTCCCACTACCCCCTGCCATGTTGAATGTATTGACGATTATATGCCTTTCTATATACTTCCCTCTCCACTTAAAGCATCTCAACAAAGAGGAGTGTTGAGTACTCAGTAGAGAAAATCAACACTTTTTTGAGTGTTGATTGAGTTTGAGTATAAAAGAATTCTAAAAGTTTCTCTCTCTTCTTTTTTGTCCATAGAGCTTCAAGTGATTGGACTAGTGGTTTTCCTTAGTATGTTTCACTTTCAGAAAACTAGGACAGTAGGGAACTCTCTTTGTCTTTCTTATTTTATAATGATCAATTTTAAAATTTGAGCCATAAATGAACCTTCTACCTTCTTTAGTTTGAATCATTTATTTCTTGATATTAAAAAAAGCCAGAATAGGGGCGCCTGGGTGGCTCAGTGGGTTAGGCCTCCGCCTTTGGCTAAGGTCATGATCCCAGGGTCCTGGGATAGAGCCTCAGTTCGGACTCTCTGCTTCGTGGGGAGCCTGCTTCCCCCTCTCTCTCTGCCTGCCTCTCTGCCTGCTTGTGATCTCTCTTTCTCTCTGTCAAATAAATAAATAAAATATTTTAGAAAAAAGCCAAATTAACTATATATCTATACACACACACACACACACACACACACACATATACATATAATGCATTATGTGTAATACAATTTACTTGAAAAAAGCATCTTTTAAAAAAATTAAATTCGGGGGGCGCCTGGGTGGCTTAGTGGGTTAAGCCTCTGTCTTCACCTCAGGTCATGATCCCAGGGTCCTGGGATCGAGCCCCTCATGGGCTCTCTGCTCAGCGGGGAGCCTGCTTCCTCCTCTCTCTCTGCCTGCCTCTCTGCCTACTTGTGATCTCTGTCTGTCAAATAAATAAAATATTAAAAAAAAATTAAATTCGGGACACCTGGGTGGCTCAGTGGTTTAAAGCCTCTGCCTTCGGCTCAGGTCATGATCCTGGGTCCTGGGATCGAGGCCCACATTGGGCTCTTTGCTCAATAGGGAACCTGCTTCCTCTTCTCTCTCCCTGCCTGCCTCTCTGCCTACTTGTGATCTCTATCAAATAAATAAATAAAATCTTAAAAAAAATTAAATTCAATTAATTAACATATAGTGCATTATTAATTTCAGAGGCAGAGTTGAGTGATTCATCAGTCTTATATAATACCAGTGCTCATTATATCATGTGTCTTCCTTAATGTCCATCATCCAGTTACCCCATCCATCCCCCATCACCACTTCCCTTGAAAAAACACACTTTTTGTTTATTTAGGCTAAAATTTACTTCATTGATAAGTTGACTGTTGTCTCAAGTCAAGCATTAATTCAACCGATACAATTACTTCTTTTTCATTAACAAATATATTACTAATAGCAGAGTAGCAGTTACCGAGTGCTATAAACAGGAGCTTATTTATGCAGTTATGGGTTAAACAAAATTATTCTTTGAGAGACTCTAGACTCTGGGAAACAAACTGAGGGTTACAGAAGGGGGCGTGGGAGGATGTGGTAAGTGGGTTATGGGTACTAAGGAGAGCACATGTTGTGATGAGCACTGGCCCTTATATGCAACTAATGAATTGTTG
Organism: Mustela nigripes; assembly: GCF_022355385.1. Classification (NCBI taxonomy): domain Eukaryota; kingdom Metazoa; phylum Chordata; class Mammalia; order Carnivora; family Mustelidae; genus Mustela; species Mustela nigripes. The sequence continues at coordinate 37,864,326 of NC_081566.1, read as the reverse complement.
AGCAATATGTCAAAAACTAATGATGTACTGTATGTTGTCTAACTGAGTATAATAATAATAAAAATTATTCTTGTAGTTTGGGAATTGGGCATTGATGTTTTTAAGACCAAATACCTCTTGTATAAACTTTTTTTTTTTTTTAATTTTATTTATTTGTTTGGTAGAGGGAGACACAGCGACAGAGGGAACACAAGCAGGGGGAGTGAGAGAGGGAGAAACAGGCTTGCTGCCAACAGGGAGCCCAAAGCGGGGCTCCATCCCAGGACCCTGGAATCATGACATGAGCCGAAGGCAGACGCTTAATGACTGAGCCACTCAGGCGCCCCCAAACATATTTTTAAAAGAAGTCATTTTTAATGCCAGCCACTTACATCATTCAAACCCTTTATATAGGGAAGAGGGACACATTATGGTCCTCAGTGGTATTCAACAGCCCCGCTTCATTGAATTTCCTGCTGTTCTCTGTGGGTCGATGGCCTGATTCTGCTCACCTTCCCCTGCAGCGCCCCCCTTACATTCCTGTTCAATCCATCATTCAAATCTCCTTCATGAGGTTTTCTTGGACCCTCTCAACCAGTTGTAATTTGTACTATCTTTCTTTTCAGTCCCTAAAATATTACCCTCCCAGTCCTGAACGGAAGAAGATAAGGAAAAGTTAGAAGGCTATTGTCACAATCCAGGTAAATAATACAGTAGTTTGCATTAGGGAGTTGGTAGTAGAGATAAAAAAAAAAAAAAATAGATCGCTTTAGGAAGCATTTTAGAGATAGAATTTACATAGATTGCATGTGAAAAATGAAGGAAAAAAGAATCAAGAATAACTCCCAGATTTCTGACCTTTGAGACCATATAAAAGGTAGTACTATTTTCTAAACTAGGGAAGGTTGATGAGGACAAGTTTAGGTGGAGATCCCGTGAAGCTTGAGATTCTTGTGAGAAAACTATGCTCGTTTGGAAGGCTAACTGCCTTTCTGACTAGCAATTAGATAAAAAAAACATGTATATAAGCCTAAAGAGTAGTTTTTTACATGTGTAACACCTGGGTAACGCAGCTCTCTTCTACGCAGTGGCTCAGAGATCCAGGCTGACAGAAATTTGGCCACCTGCATCATGTGACTTTAGCTGTTACCCTGAGATCATTCCCACGTACTGGAAGGAAGAGGAGGAAAAAAAATAAAAACATGAAGCAGTGGGCATGGGAGGTTTTTATGGGCCAGGACTGGAAACCGCACACCCATTCATTACTTCTGCTTGTATTTCGTTAAATCAAACACAGCCATAAGGCTACACTTGCCTAGGAAATATGGTCTAGTTTTATGCCCGCATATGATTTGATGAGCACGAGAGGTCACCACATCCAATTAGAGATTTCGAGAAGGCAGGTGGAGTTTAAGTCTAGCACTCAGGGAAGTCTACAGTGGAGATGTAAGTTTTGGAAATACACAGCATAAAATAATATTTAAAAGTATGAGATGGAGAGAGTCTTAGGTAGACAAGGTCTAGGACCAAGTGATTCCTGACATTTATGGCCAAGTATTATAAAAGAGAAAATTGACAGGAGACAGAGTAGAATTGGATGCAGCCTAACACACCCATCAGGTAGGAGAGTATTAGCCTTCTGGTCTGAGCCCTGACAATCCATGGCAGTGGTCAGAACCTTGGCAGTAAGAAGGAAGGCGTTTTGAAGGGTGAGTACTTGTAGGCATGTAAGATGTAGCTTTAGCCCTGAGGCCCAGAGAGACCAGTTTGGAGTTGGGGAAGAAAACAGGAAATGGGACTACACGGTTGAATGGGGTATGTCTACTCTTTAGCATCTGGAAAGAGCGGGGAAGAGGACAGATGGGCCTATTGCAGAGTCATCCACTTTAGCTATAGGCACTTGGGCAAGTTACTTAAACTCCCTATTTGCTCATTTGTAAAATGGAGATAATTAAAACACCTTTTACCTATGTTTTGGGAATGAGATGAGGCACGTAAAACAAACACAGTGACTACCACAGGGGCTTGGCTCAGTATGTTCTCTTAGTTCTTTTCAGTTCAATATCTTTGAGAAACATCTATATGTTTGCAAATGGCTGTGTGTTATCTCTGGTACTTAGTAAATGTTTATTGAATGAATAAGTATAGATGTAATAAAGGCAGAGCAAATCTTAAGGCCATTAGGAGATTATAATGATGAACCTTCATAAAAACAGATGTTATGTGAAGAACATTGTAATCTCAGGGATAAACAAAAATATCTCAATTGAACAAGACATTCAGATAAAATATTAAGCCACTTGGCAAAATTATTTCATAATTTCTTTTATTTGGGGGCTTACATTTTTAAAGCAGATTTACAACAAAAGAATTTTTTTTTTTTTGTTGGAATCTTACAGCAGTAGAAATTGTAAACATTTCATATTTTTCTTACATTAAAAATTCTGTAGTTCATTCTTATTCAGGTATAACTGACAGCTATACATCAATACTATTTTCAATTCTCAGATCAATAGCCTGGATGTTTTTTTGGGAAAAAAAAATCTAATTAGTTTCATAGAGGGGTTACCTTGTAACACAGGGGAAAAGCCCACTGCTCCTGAGGTATTGACTGGGATGGAAACCCTTTTTAACGGCCCCCTATGAGGTCAATTTAAGGGCTCTGGGCAATGTGTGGGAACTAAAGTAGCTGTAAAGACAACTTATGTTCCTTGGCCCAGCTCAGTTAGTACCACTTTGTTTACCTTTGGTAAAAAATATGCTTTTCACTTTGGGGGCTAGTTTTCTACAAGTGCCCTGTTGTTGCCCAAATCGACGTAAATCATCCATGAGCAGAACAAAAGATGTCTCAATGTAAATGCTGGGCCACTATTAGTTCTTTGGCTATATTCTTTTGCATATATTCCTCATAGAATATGTTTCTCTGTCATTCTCACGTAACGAATGTATACTTATCTTTCAAGATCCAACTGAAACATCACTTTCTCTTTGACTCTTTTTTTTCTCCTGTCAGAATAGCTTTCACTATTTTGCTACTAGAGTCTTTTGTGCTTGTTGAGATTAGCATTTTTCCCAATGCAATTGCAAATAGTTCTTTATGTGCCTCACTGGGTTATGGACTTCATGAGGACCTGGTGCTTATCATATTTAACTTTGAGTCTCCAGAGCTTAGCATTGTACCTGGCACATATTTCCCCAATAAAAACCTTTATGTGAAAACATCTTTATCTCAATATGTAGATTTCTGTTGAATGACATCATGTCTCATTGCTATAATACACTTAGAACGGTGGTTCTCAACTGGAAGTGATTTTTTACCCCCATAGCTCCCCCACCCCAGGGATATTCGGCTATGGCTGTAGACATTTTCAGTGATCATAACAGAGGAGGGGTAGTAGCACCCACTGGAATCTAGTGGTGAAAGCCAGGGATATTGTTAAACATCCTATAATGCACAGGACAGCTTCCCACCTCACTCCCTAAATATCAGTTGTGCTAAGGTTGAGAAACCCTGTTCTAGAAGAAAAGAAGCCTATATGTTTATACTTTCTATTAAAACCATATTGGTCTATGCACTGTTAATGACTATTTAATATGGATATTGCCAGACAGTATCTCCAGCCCAAATGTATGTTCTACGCTTCTGAACCGTCCTTCTCTTTTCACTTCCTTCTCTTACTCCCTTCTTCCCCTCCCTGCCTTCTTTTCTTGTTTCTTTCTCTCTCTCTCTTTTACAACATTTTAAAAGGTTTTATTTATTTGACAGAGAGAGAGAGAGAGTACAAGTAGGCAGAGCAGCTGGCATAGGGAGAGGGAGAAGCAGGTTCCCCACTGAACAGACAGCCTGAGGCGGGGCTCGAACCCAGGACCCTGGGATCATGACTTGAGCTGAAGACAAAACGCTTAACTGACGGAGCCACCCAGGGGCCCCTCCTTCTTTCTCTTTCTTACCACGTTTACTCATCATCTCTACCTGCATGTCTTCAGAGACCTCAAATATGTGTCAAAAATAACATTTATCATTTTCCTAAGACAACTACATATATTCTCCTAATTAGTGTTCTTTCTATCTGCACAGCTGCTCAAGCCAGAAAACTCATAGTCAGCTTCTACGTAAAATGAGATCTTTAATAATTCCTAAATCTTTTTCTGTCTAGGTCCTTATCACCCTCTTGTCTTGACAACTGTAGAGTCTTCTCATTGATCAACTTGATCCTCCCTCCACGTTACTACAAGGATAAAATTTTTAAAAGATACTGCTACTTCATGAGTATAAGATTAATGAGTGATCATTTTAATAATTTGGAGGTACCAAAAACAATAAAGAAGAAAATATAATTCATTTGTTATGTTACTACAACCTAGTACATTTCTTTTAGTTTTTTTTCTATGCAAATAGTCTGTATTTCTTGTACTAAATTGGAAATATATAATATATATAATATAAATGTCTTTTTCACTTTTGTTACATATTCTCATAACATTAAGTATTACTGAATAGATTCAGAGACATTTGTGTATCTGAACCTTATTGTAATTATACAGGTAATCACTTGGATCAGGCTCTTCTGACTGAGAAAGACTGAATATAGTAAATGAATCTATGTACTGTAGTATGCGTAACACACTGGAGTAATGTTGTACATTGGATAATGTGATTGGATGGGTTCCTGTGACTCAGAGGCAGGAGTCTGTAGCATTTATCTAGATTTACCTACATGCAGATCTACATTTGACTTTATATTAAGTTTCATGATAGTGTTGGTAAAATGGTCAAATGTCAGCAACTTCATATATTATAACCTCTCCTATGAGGCTGAGCTCGGAAGTGGGACAGCCAAGTCTCCAGGATATGTGATGGCTTCCTTAGTTCTTTAGACTTAACTGTGACCTTCTGATAAGGTCTTTTGGGGGATTTAGCACTTACCACTCTATCTAAAATGTTCAGTGGCTTCCTTCTAAATCTTCTTGGTTAGAAAACCTTCTTTAATTTTCTAAAGCGGTGTCTATGTCTAGTTTTTCACCCTGAGATGCCCAGTGACATTTGTGATCTTTCATATTTTCCTTTTGTGTAGTTTTCTGGGAATTTTAGTCCTAAAAAGATGTAAAAAGAAATGTAATAAAGGCTGCATGACAGTTTGCGGATTGGTTCAGATTGAGATAGGGAACAGAATTTGCCAAGAAGGATTAAATACCTCTTTACAGCATTTGAAGAAGGTGTGCTTGATTTTATCCTGAAAGCCAGGGGATCTGTTAGGGGGTTCTAATCAGGGGAAACGAATCATTCAAATTGGCACTTGGGCTGGCGCCTCTACTGTCCTGTGTGATGACAGATATTCATTGTTCTCCAAAGTGTGTGTGGAGTGTGCAGTAGTGACAGAGAGAAGCTAAATAATTCTAAGGGTTTTTGTGCTTTTGAGGTTTTATTGATATAAATATCTAATGACAGTTATCTATTCCCTGACCTCCCCACTTTTTAAGGTTTACGGAATCCTTTTTAGATATTTTCCATCTGTTCTGATGTCAGAAATTATTTTCTTTCTTTCTTTTTTTTTTTTTAAAGATTTTATTCGTTTATTTGACAGACAGAGAGATCACAAGTAGGCAGAGAGGCAGGCAGAGAGAGGAGGAAACAGGCTCCCCAGTGAGCAGAGAGTGCAGTGCGGGGCTCCGTCCCAGGACCCTAGGATCATGACCTGAGCTGAAGGCAGAGGCCTTAACTCACTGAGCAACCCAGGCGCCCCAAGATGATATCAGGAATTTCTGAATTTCATGTCAAGTTCTGTTAAATATATCTGAAGAATTCATTAAACACATAAAAGAAGAAAAAAAAAAGTTAGTCTCTTTTGTCCTACAGGTTGGTTATGTGTCTTAGAGCAGGTGAAATGGATAGGAATTTATTAGTTAAAATAGTCTATTAAACAATACATTGTACATCCGGTTTATCAACATTTGCTCATTATAAGGAGGCTTCCAAGCCTCTGTAAAACTCTTATTTCTGAATCATCAGATAAAAGGTATTATTATTTTCAGTTTATTTTTGTGTATATTTTAGTGTGATTTAAATTTATAAAATATTTGTGATCTTGCCTATACAAGTAATTCTAAGTTCAGCAGATTTATTTTTTTGATGTACTAGAATATCTTCATGGAAATTAGTCTCCCTTCCTAAGTTCTACAGTTTGATCCTCATTATAAAGCTCCCTATAGTCTGTTTGGATCAGAGCTATCTCAATGTGTGCCTTTTTTCCTTGATTTATTATTATTTTTTTACTTTATTACTTACATAATTAATTAATTTGCTATTTGCCTTATTATTTTTTACTTTACTATTTATTTTACTTTGTTTACTATAGCGAGGAAGTGGATCACCTGTTCTATTAATGGAATTGCCAAATCCTCTCCTGCCCCATGCCCCTCCATCCCCCGTGTTCCTGGTTCCTAGTGTCTGCCTGTATGGAATACTCAGAAAAAGTGTGGGAAGGTTTTAAAGTTCTATGCAAGTATTCTCACAACGGTTTGGCTGATTTCTGAATCATTATAAGCAAAACTTTATTGCTTTAGCATGGATTCAAATGAAAATGCAAATAAATGTGTCTGAGAAGGATTATGCTTTAAGGTACTAGGGTCTTTTGCAATCCGGTATGAATAAAGTATCAAGGCATGTATTTTACAGGATGGAAAAGAAAAAGCCCAATTATAGGTCAGAGGTTTGGATGCCAGGGGTACCCAGGAAAAGCTTCCCCACCATGGCATTGTGGCCCCAGTCTGGATGTGCTCTCTGGTCATGAACTATCACCAGGGAATGAAGAGTCTAGGCAAAGAGTCACTAATTCTAAAATTCTCCCATCTGGCTGAAATCAATGTACTTTGTAATTTAAATCCATCATTCTTACAGTGGGAGCAGCAAGGGTTCAGTGATGTCATGGCTTCCCTCCTCACAGCTCTTCTTCAGGGGAGTTTTATATCAATTCCTTTAGCCTTTAATCTGCCACTCAGACTTTTTAATTTTTGCTCTGTTCTCTCAAGTCTTCTTTTCTTGAAGATTTCTACAACTTCCAGGGCTCAGATGGTATGATGCCCCGGTGAATGAGTGTCAGCTAAACTCAGTTTTCAATGGGTTGCGATTTCACACTTTTTCTTGTACTCTTGTCTATAGAGTTCATAGCTGAAACCTTGTAAACCCTTATAGTAAACCATTATCTTTGTGACTATACTTTTTCCTAATTTCTTGCTTTAGAGTCAGAACTGAACTCTGTCATTTGCTGTTTAATACAGCAGATTTTTAAAGGCCGTCTTGCCTAAGGCCTGCAAGGATCATCAGGACCTTTACAGAAGCAAGGGAATAAGGATAACTAATGATTTTTTTGTACCAGTAGTCCAGTATCTACTGGAAAATGACAGTAAGCCCAGCACTGCAGAGACCTGCAGTAAATTCATATATTCGTATTCGTAGAGATCTGGTAAAACCAACCTGCTTATATGTCAACATGCTTCTCTATAAAATTAAGTTCATGATATTTGACTTCTTTAGGCCCCACATTGGCATTTATGAAAACTAAGGAAAAAGCAAACATGGCTGTAAAAAATTTAAGCTGAAAAATACTATCAGTAATTGTTAATTTACCTGAAATTAATGTTGGTATCACTAAATCAAAGTCAAAGTAAATTCCATCACCAGAATTTATTCATCTATTTCCTTTCTTCATTCCCATATTCATACTTGTCCCATAAGTATGCACTTAGTACAACATGTACCAGGTACTGGTCTGGGTATTACATTGATAAATAAGACAGGGAGATCCTTGCTGTCATGGAGTTTACATTACAGTATGTAGTTTTTGCAGGACAGACAAAAGTAGGTAAATAAATGAATGTAGAAGCAAGTGACACATTGCAAACATCACTGAGAAGGAAATAGAGTGATATAAGAGAGGATGATCAGGTGGTGGGTGGAAGAAGGTGAGGAAGAGGCTATGTCCTATAGTAAGAAGTTTGGTTTTATTTTATGAGCAAGGGGAAGCCACTCAAGTGTGAAGAGCATTTTGAGCTGATTTAAATTTTGGAAAAATCAATGTAATTGCTCTTTGGAGGAACCATATGGTCTTTGGAGGTGAAGGTGGAAGGGAGCCCACCTCAGAGGCTATTGCAATTGTTCAGATGGGTGTCAATGATGCCTTGAACTGGTGCGATAGTCCAGAGAAGTATAGAGAGGAGTAGACACGTTCCAGGTGTATAGTGAAAATAAAACCAACACATTAAAAAAAATTATTCTATTTTATTATTTCAGTGTTCCAAGATTCATTGTTTATGCACCACATCCAGTGCTCCATGCAATACGTGCCTTCCTTAATACCCAACACCAGGCTCACTCAAGTCCCCACTCCACTCCCTTCCAAAACCCTCAGTTTGTTTCTCAGAGTCCACAGTCTCTCATGGTGTGTCTCCTCCTCTGATTTCCCCCAAATCACTTTTCCCTTCCTTCTCCTAATGTCCTCCATGTTACTCCTTATGCTCCACAAGTTAGTGAAACCATATGATAATTGACTCTCTCTGCTTGACTTATTTCATTCAGCATAATCTCCCCCAGTCCTGTCCCTGTTGATACAAAAGTTGGGTATTCATCCTTTCTGATGGAGGCGTAAGACTCCATTATATATATGGACCATATCTTCTTTATTCATTCATCTATTGAAGGGCATCTTGGCTCTTTCCACAGTTTGGTAATTGTGGCCATTGCTGCTATGAACATTGGGGTACATGTGGCCCTTTTTTCCCACTACATCTGTATCTTTGGCGTAAATACCCAATAGTGCATTTCTGGGTCATAGGGTAGCTCTATTTTTAATTTCTTAAGGAATCTCCACACTATTTTCCAAAGTGGCTGTACCAACTTGCATTCCCACCAACAGTGTAAGAGGGTTCCCATTTCTCTACATCCTCCCCAACACTTGTTGTTTACTGTCTTGTTAATTTTGGCCATTCTAACTGATGTAAGGTGGTATCTCAATGTGGTTTTTATTTGAATCTCCCTGATTAAAACTGACAAATCTTAGAGATTGGTCTTGGGGGATGTGGGAAAAGAGACATCAGGGATGAACTTGAGGATGATGTTGTCTTTTATTGAGCTAGGAACATGTTTGAAGGGGGCAGGGGATTGTTGTTGTGTTTTTGTTTTTGTATTGCTTTTATGTTTGAGAAGCCTAATAGTAGTAGATATCCAAAGGTAGAAGTCAAATAGGCTGTTTTACGTTTAGGTTTGTTTCACAAGGGAAAGGTCAGCTCTGGAGATCTCTAGGAGATGTTAATATACAGGTGTGTTTAAAGCAGAAGATTTGGTAAGATTTTCCAGGGAGCGTGTATAGAGCAAAGAAAGTAGAGGTTAAAGCTGAGCTGGAAAGAGCAGGAGCACTTCTATATTTGTCAGTCAACTAGGATAGAGGTCAGCAAACCACAGCCTGTGGACCAAATCCAGCGTGGGGCCTGTTTCTGCATGACTCCCAGCTAAGAAAGGGTTTTATATTTTTAATGGCTTGTAAGGAAAACGAAGAAGAATATGCAAGATTGCATGTGGCTCACAAAGCCTGAAATATTTATGATCTAGCCTTTTAGAGAAAAAGTTTGAAAAAGTTCAAGAAACTGAAGCCAGCAAAGGAAACTGAGAAAAAAATGTGCAGAAATGTAAGGTGGGGAATCAGAAGAGTGTGATATCGTGGAAGTTATGACAAGAGAGTGTTTGAAAAAAATTCTCTGAGAGGGTGGTGGGGTTATGGACATTGGGGAAGCTATGGGCTATGAAGTGTGTAAACTTGGTGATTCACAGACCTGTACCCCTGGGGCTAATAATACATTATTTGTTAATAAAAAAATAAAAAATAAAAAAAATAAAATTTATAAAACAAAACAAAAAAGGAAAAAATTCTCTTAGAGACTGCTAAGTTGAGGACAAAGAATGACCTGAATATCATAGATGTTCTCATTAGTTAAGGAAAGCAACACTAACGTCTGTAGCAAACAAGACTAACATTTCAATGCCTTGACACATGCAAGGTTATTTCTCATTGGTGCAATTTTCAGTTGCCAAAGGTACAGAGATAATATGCTTTGTTCCATATATATATATATATATATATATATATAGTCCTTTTCCCTTGTGGCTCTGTAATACTTTAGGGCTTTGAAATATGAAGCTGGATCCATCAGCATCAGGTCGGCAGATGAAAGAGAGGAAGGATCACATGTGAGAACTTTTTAATGGGGCACATCACTTTTGCTCACATTTGGTTGGCTAGAGCTTTATCACATGGCTCTACTCAACAGCAAAGGAGGCTGGGAATTGTAGTCTGAATATGTTTCTAGAAGGCAAAGTAGATGGGCTTTGATAAATACATAATAGTCTCTGCTACAGAGATCTCAAACAGAACAGGTTTTATACTGTAGAGACAGGAAGCCATAGCTCAATGGCTGTGGATGTGAGGTTAAGAAGTGGAGGGGCACCTGGGTTGCTAAGTGGGTTAAAGCCTCTGCCTTTGGCTCAGGTCATGATCCTGTAGTTGAGCCCCACGTCGGGCTTTCTGCTCAGCAGGGAGCATGCTTCCCCCGTTCCCACCCTGCCCCCGCCTCTCTCTGCCTGCCTCTCTGCCTACTTGTGATCTCTGTCAAATAAATAAATAAAATCTAAAAAAAAAAAAAAAAAAAGAAATGGAGACAGTAAGCATAGCTATCTCTTTCAGTAAGTATGACTGTGAAGGGGATCATGAAGTGGGATGGTAGATGGAGAGGAATGTAGGGTCAGGAGAAGTGTCCCGTGGAGGAAACCTTGTGTTGTAGTAGTAATACAGTAATGGTAATAATGATAATGAGACCAACAGCCATGGATTTTTGAGCACTTATTATGTACTAGATATGGTTCCAGATACTTTTCCTGTGGTAACTCATTTAATCCCTGCCATACTCTTAGTTAGTAGGTGTTTTTGTTATTTCAATTTAAAAGATGAGGAAACTGAAGGACAGCAAGGTTAAATAACTAGCCCAACATTACATAGTCATCAAAAGAGCCAGGTTTAGAATCCAGCTAACTTGGTTCCCGAGTTAATGTTAACTATAATACTTGGTAGGAAGAGCACAGCTTTAGAATCAAATGGACTTGGATCTGAATTCTTCACCTGTTTCTTTAAAAATTTTTTTAAACTATTTTTTAAAGATTTTATTTATTTATTTGAGAGAGAGAGAGAAAGAGGGAGCATGAGTGGGGAGAGGAGCAGAGGGAGAGGGACAAGCAGACACCATGCTGAGCGTGGAGCCCAAAGCAGGGCTTGATCTCACAACCCCGAAACCAAGACCTGAGCCAATATCAGCAGTTGGATACTTAACCGACTGAGCCACCCACGTGCTCTTTGACTTGTTTCTTAATAGCTGTTTGACTTTGGGGAAGTCACATAACTCCTCACTTTTCTTATTGATATAAAGGAGATAATGATGAGTATAGAATTATTTTTAGTGTGAAATAATATAACATATGTAAAGCACTTAGTATTATGCCCAATACTTATTAGATACTGAATAAGTTTAACCTTATATACTAATTATGAGAGTAAAAGTTTGGATAGATTTTTTTTTTTCATTTTACACATTTCTTCTTTACATTTTTAAATATTTGTTAACAGATTTTGAAAACTTGCTCCTGCTTTATATTCCAGTGGATATGAGTGAAAATATCATATGTATAAGTATTTTAAGAGGCTCACGCATTGAAAATCAAGTTGTATATGATTTTAAATGTGTATACTCCTTTATAAGCTCTGTAACACCTTGGGGGAAACCTTCACCAAACAACCTGCTATTTGATAGCAAATTGATGTTCTGTGCTTTTATAGTCATTTATCCCCTTATCTTGAATAAATGTGCCTTTGTTTAAAAAATCTAGAGTGGAGGGATAATCTATTAAAAGGCTTTCCTACCTTTCACATTTGAAAGGTCGCTTGCATTTTATAAATACAAATAAACGGATATATCATCCAGTCAGAAAGACATTTCACCTATCAAGCCAGGGCCTCTGTCCAATGAAATGTGAAACTCCTAAATTCTTTGTGTTTTTTAATAGGAAGAGAAAGAAAGCAGAAAAATGCTGAAACTGGTTGAGCATGTAGTCAGCTAGTAATACTCTCCAGGTAGCCAACATATCTTGGCCACTTTAAAATTTCTATAAAAAAAGTCTACCACATTTGAAAGTTGCTTTAGGTAGCTTTTCATTGGTGGGGTTTGTGTGAAAAGATATCTAAGATAGATTCATTCCTGAAGGTGAATGTCCTCATTATAACGCAATTATAGGATATGGGTCCCATGGGAAGAGTAATAGAGAGGGTTCCAGGTACTATATAATTTTTCATCAGAGACTGTAAGCCTAATGTGGTGTTCCTCTGGAAAAATCTGTGTTTTCTGGATTCTAGCTCCTTAAAGAACTAACATGTCTTAGGAAGAGATACATGGAAGCGTTCATCTGGCCATGTTCTCCTGCTCCTTGAGAATTCCAGACCAACGTCAGCCTTTTCACAACTGTACTGGTGATATCTCAGGCTGGTAAGGGCTGATTGGAATACTCAGGGACACCAAGAGCATGTGCTGGTTGGGATTATGTGGCCACAGAGCCAAAGGCTTTGCAGCATAGCTATTGGTAAAGAGCTGTGGATTCAAATTTTCTGTTGATCTTATCACTTACCAGTAGCAAACTTATTTAATCTCTCTAAGCCTCACTGTCCCCTTTGTAAAGTGTGGCTGTTGATGCCTCCGACATAGAGTTGCTGTGAGGATAAAAGAAACAATGAATGTAAGGTTCATCGCATCATTTCTGACGATGAAGTCCATCAAAGATGGAAACCATTATTATTATTATTACTTGGGCATTAGTAAGCAGTCTACTCTGATCGACCTGGGACTTTGGCAATGCTGAGGTGATTCTTAATTTCAGAGACCAAGTGAGAGAAAGAGTAAGACAAAAACTGGGTACTTCCTGCTCCAAATCCTCTAGTTTAAGCATAGCCTTGTAGGGGGTTGGGTCTGGGCAGGAAATCAAGAGCCGAAAGTCAGCCCAGAGGCTATAACATGATCCTGGGTAGAAAAAAAGTGCTCACAAGGTAAAAACTCAATTCCAATGAGTGTGGAGTTGGAGAGACTCAAAGGCCCTATCAGGACATGGGACTGGGACTGATATATAATTTCAGTCTGTGGCCATTTGGTTGGAGAGTTTTCTTCAGGCATATGGAGTGGGGCAGTAATGGCAGGTGGGAGGAAGAGCCAGAGAGGCGAGAGTTGTGAGTTCAGACTAGAGGAAAAGGGTCCTAAAGGAAGGGAGAATTTAGGACCTGGAGAAAATCAAACCATGTGGATCCTCAGTTAATACCCTTCAGTCATAGGGAGAGGGAGGCAAGATCTACACAGGCAAGGTCTGATCCATACATCAGAGAGGTAAGGGTCCCAAAGCTGGAATTTAGGCTAACAAGGTCAAGCCCCTGAAGACAGAAAGGGACACCATCCCTCGCCAAGGGAGAGGGGGGATTACTGAGGCAGAGGGCTGCTTTTGAAGAATGGAGGCTTCCGGGTATGAGTAGGACCAACCTCGAGCCAGACTCCATGCTAGTTCCAGGAAAGTCACCTTATGTTTGCTCTTGTTCATTGTTAAGATGTGCCCTAGAGATGTACCCGGACTGAGACCATGCTCGGGGTAGGCGTCAGATTTGTGAACAGGTGTGAACTGATTATGGCAAGGCCCTCACAACTAGTGGGTGATCTTTCTACAAATGCAAATCTGGTCCTCTTTCTCCTCCTCATAAAGCCATTTAGGGGCTTCCGTTGTCTGTGGGGTAGAGTCTATCTTGCCTAGGCTGGCATAAAGGCCTGCCATGATGGACCTCCAACCTCCTTCCCAAGTTTGACTTTTTCCCTCAGATACACTCTGCACCCCAACCATGCAAAACTATTCATTATTTCCCAAACATGGCTGTGCCAGCCTCTCATGTCATACAACCTCTTATTTTCTATGATCCTACTTGAATTAAAGTCTATTCTTATGAAGAAGGCAAATTATAAGAAAAACAAAGCAGTGGAAATCCAACTAGTGTTTTGAGTTTGTCTCTCAAATAGTCTATCTGTAAATACAAGTACTTAAAACATATTTGGACTTCTTGGTGAGGTCTTAAATAGATCTTGTCTCTACCTGTTTGGGCCAGATATCCTTCTTGGTGTTTCTATGGAGTCCTCGGCACTTCTCTGTGATGGCAGTTGTCATTCAATGGTATGCTTTCGTTTTCTTCTTCATTTTTGCATTCCCGAAGCTAAGCACAGTATCTGACATGTAGGTGCTCATTTCTGAAGTATTGAGTGACTATTAGATCATCTGTGGACCTCCCTTCCTCCGCTCTGTTACACACTGAACATGCCCATATTGTAACCCTCATCTGATAGTACAGCTCATTGGTTTCCATGACTATGCCATTTTCTAACTAAAAGCTCAGCGAGGCCAGGGGCTGGAATTTTTCTGTCTGTATATCTTGCACCTGGCACAGAGGAGATGCTCAAACAGTATTTGCTGATTGAAAGAACTCAAGTAAACTTTCAAAAGACAGATGGCCTTTGTGCAGAACCTGTAAAGATTGTGTTCCAAAACTGTTACTGTCCATTAAAAGCAAGTAGTCCCAGAAGATTTTTAGCTGCATAAAAGTTTTCCCATTATTCTTTAATTGGTGCCCTGTAGCTAAAACTCCTGTTGTTTTGTCTATTTTCCTGTACAATAGATATGGATTCTCTTCTGGGTCTCCCTGAAGTGAATAGCAGTGTGTAAACATCCTATAGCTTCAATATATTGATTGAAAAACTGGATACTTCATATAACTTTTATCTTTCTACTACTTATATTATCTTAAGGTTATATTTATATGCGGGTTATACATGTAAAAGTTTTGAATGGCATTGTTCTTGGGTGGGGGTGGGAAAGAAATTTCTTAGCTCTTCATGAATTACTTCTAAAGGACAATATTTTAGTGCCATAGATAATTAAATAGTATCATGTTTTAGTCAGTATCTGGACTCTGGGAAAAAAGTCTTTACATCGTAAGTTAGAAATCTTCTAAACATAAAAATGCTGAGAAAAAATGCTCGTTTACATTCAGAAAATTTACGCAGAAGATTTTAGTGGTGTTTTCTTCTTTCATTAATTTGTAACAATTTTTTAGTGAATAAAAACCAGACAATTATTAAAGGTCTGTAAGGATCTTATTTCTATTAACTGAAGGAAAATAGTCCAGCTTTGAACATGTGTTAGAACATATATCTTTATGTTGAAATACTTTTAGTCATTTCTAAAGTTGAAATTCCTTGAAATATATTGGAAAGTACATTCTCACAAAGAAGGAAAATGATAAAATAATTAAAGCAGTGGAGATGCAATAACTGTTTTAAGTTTGTTCCCTTGATATTAAATCTGAAAACACAAAAAGTACTTTTAAGCATGTTTAAACTTTTAGCGGGTTTATAGTAAATCGGAGTGGTTGCCTTCAAGAAATGGAAAAAATTTAGAGATAAATAAAAGCAAACAGCTGTTATATCCTATCTAAAGTAAAAAAAAACCTCGCTCTGTATTACTGTATCACAGTACTATTAGTATATTCTTTTAAAATGTGGATCAAAGACAGTGAGATTGTAGAATTAATATATTTTATGCTATTCATATTTTTGTGTATAAGAAACTTGTCCATCAGAGTGCAAGCACCAGTGGAGGAAAAATATCTTGAGCAGGGTGGATAACAGATGTTGATGGTGATCAGTGATAGATGAGTTTCAGGTCACTGAGGCACAGGCCGGAAACTTCAGGGTGGCCTCTTTGATGAAATCCCAAAGGGGTAGGGGGGAAGGGGAAGAGTAGGTCCCCCACTCAATCCATGCAGTGTTGATTGGCCAATAAGAAAACCATGTAATCCAATATATCTTTAAGAAAGTCTCTGAGTGACTTTAGATGTGATTAAAAGAGAGATCTTCATATTAAGAGAGATAAATGAGGCAAAACCCCGTTTACTTGGATGATCACTTCTTCTTACTCAGCCATTTAACTCCTCCACACATTGCTTGCAACATCCTACAAGTCTATTCTGGTCTGTACAGGGAGCAGAGAATAAGAAATTAAAATTCTTTCTTTGTGTGTAAAAAATGTCACATATAGTTGGTTTAGAAGTGGCAAAATCAGCTATTCAATGGATTGTTTTGTCTGTGTCAAAGACCTCAAAGCGCTGTCTGTCCACAGGTGGTCCGTTAGCTGGTGAGGTCCTAGGGAAAGAAGTAGCAGGAAATATGACCGGGCAGTCCTAGTGGTTGCAAGGTACGGCAATGAATGTGTGAATACTCAGGTATTCAGAATGAATTTCCCGGCCAGAGAGGAGAAAATTCTGGAATTGTACATTCTACATTTATTAGGGTGGGTCTGTATCTCTTGACCCTTCATTTCCTTTCTTTGTTCCTTTAAAATTCGTCCCACTGATATAGCAAGGTGAAGGGGGAGAGTGTGAGAAATTAAGAAAATATTATTTATAGGCCATTTTATTTCACATCATAATTTGTAGGCTCAAATGAATAGAGAAAGAAGAGGGAAAAACATTGGTTTATGTGACTTTAGAAAAGTTGATAACTTCGGAGTCACATAGAAAAATAAGATCTTTAGTCCTCATGGTGGATTTTAAAAATTTTCAGCAGTAATTGTTAAGAAGAGCTTCTAGTAAGTCCTATTCTATGTCTAAAGGTAAATCCTGCTTGTGGAGACTGGTTTCTAGAATTCTTAATCAGTTTTTATCACAAATGAGATATGTGTCTTTTGCAAAATCTTTGTTTTTATTCCGACACTTTCTTCATTTTCAAAATGAGGTGGTGTACTAATTCTAAGGACTCTTCGACCTCTTGACAGTCTCTTGATATAATAACTTTTGACTAAATTGAATTTCCTTCCTTTTCCTTGTTGGTCTCATCAATGTGCAGAGAAATGATTTTAGTATCTAGTGGATAGTGAAACAAGACGTTTGAAGACAAAACAATTCACAAAACTGGAAACTCCTTCATAGCTGAGATCGTCTACACACAGTTGCTTCAGTTGTTTTGATCTGTCAATGAGTTCATAGCTTTCTAATTCATTACTGGGGGAGGCTGGGAAATGAAGACCCTGATAGTTAACTAAGTTGATCAGTTGCGGTACCGATTGGATGTCTGATTAGACCATATGGAACCTGATTTCAATTAATGCCACATTCTGGTTTTATTCATAAAGCTCTGTCTGGAAGTGGCTCTTCAGGCCAGGAGCTATCAAACACATTCTCTGTTGGGAGTAAGGAGGAGTTTCCCTACATTTTCCCTCTGGACGGTACCTCTCTATGGCTTAACCTCAGCCAGTCAAAACACCGATCGATGTCACCGTGACAGATATTTTTCCTACCTTTATAGTGTCTGTAAATCAAACACCATCAGGGTATAATGGAAGATATCATGACACTACATCATCCTTTGCAATTCCACCAGTGTCAAAGAACAATAAGCATTACTTTAAAGGAAAATATTTTTTGAAAATAAATTGAGGCAATATTTCAAAAAGTTGAATTTTGTAGTGCAAAATGTGGTTGGAAATATAGTTCCTGGTTCGCTGCTCAAATGCATGTCCTTTTCTTTTTTGGTTGTAATTGAGCATGGGAAGGACTGGATGGCACCCAAGTAACAAAATGAAGGTGCTTTGGGGAAGACAAAGAAGAAAAAAGATGTTTCTTCCCTGCTTACCAACTAGTAGGAGAAATAAGGTGTGAACATGAATAATTCTGATACAAGACCGTAAGTGATGGGAGAGGAGACTCAGAGCTGTCTGAGCTAGCCTACAGAGGAGAGAAAATGGAGGACGCTGGGATTGGCAGAGAAGACGGGGAAGGACTTCTTCCTTCCAGGGCTGAAAGGGACCTCGGGTGTTAATTGTTGCCTATAAAGAGAGTTTTAATACAGAGGACTCTCGAAAAGAGCATACATAACCAGAAAGACCCAGAGAGGGAGGTGAGTGAAGATGGGGAGTCCAATCATCTGCCCTGGGTGTGAACGTGAGGTGAGCTGTTGAGAAGGGGGTCTGCGGCCAGAGGTGCGGTCATCTGCAAGCTGGTGAAGTGCTGCTGTTCTAACGTGAGTGAAAGATAAAGGGTTGTAGTAACTAGGTGGCAGTGGGTTATCCTGAGGTGCTAGCGAGATGGGGACCGTCCTTTTTCTCCTGGCTTCACCTCAGGGCCAGCATGGCGTAGCACATTGCTTGGAAGCTCTGGTTATGGACCCTGTTTGACTGGCTTCAACTCCCAGCTCTGCCATTTACTAATTATGCAACCTTTGAGCAAGTTTTGTAATGACTCTGTGCCTCAGTTTTACCATCTCTAAAATGGGGATAATTTTTATCTACTTCATAAGATTGCTCTGAAGACTAAGCAAGTCGGTGCTTGCAAAGAATCCGGAACAGTGCCCTGCACGAGGTACACACCGTGGAACTAGCTTTGAGATCTTACCATGCAGTCTGCAGTCGAATTCTGGGTGTGACTTCCCTGCCCAGCCTAGCTTCAGTTACCAGTCGATGAAGAGAGGGGTGGATAACAAAACTTGAACTCCACATTCATAAGGTATTTGAGAAACTGCTCAGAATACTTTGATGTTCACAGAAAAACTTTTTGCCTAGGGTCATCACTCATGTTGGGACAGTGAAATCTCTAGGGGCACAGCCAGGAAAACCTCTTCTGTGGACTATAGAAGGATCTAGGTCCATTTAAATATCCCTGATTGTGAGGAAGCACAGAGCCTTATATTAAAAAAAGAAGAAGAATCTATTAGAATTTGAGAGAAAGCTGATTACGGATGAATGCAGAGAAGAGAATGTTAAGAAGATTAAGGATGCCATGCCCAAGCCCCCTTTTCCACAGGGATATTCTAATGCTGATACCATCCCAATCAGTAGTACCCAAAGGCGATCCTTACCTCTCTGTGCCTCTCCTGCTAAAGAGTGAACTCAGGCTTTGGCCAAAGGTAACAATAAATATTAAAATCTTCATTATCAATGTTTGATAGCAGCATGAAACATTTATATTTATGTATTATTTCATTTGCTGCAAAGATGCAGGTGGTTTTAAGGATGCTATTGCTAGGTCATTTTTAAAAAGAAGATCTAATTATCTTCCCACCATTTCCTTTTGTTAGAGCTGAGCAGAGTGCGTTAGACAAAGAAAAACCGTGCTGGAAGTAGGGCTGGGATAATGCTGGCTTACAGCTAAATCATTTGTTCTGAATCAAGGTCGACAGTATAGAGGCTGTTGTGTTTTCCTGTTTCTTAATTTTCTATTTAACTTCCTTCACAATCTTTCTGTGATTTAGAAGCAAATGCGTGCAGACATTTTGGCAATTACAAAAGCCATTTTCAAATGATAGAAAACGTTAACATTAAGAATTCCTTCGGCATGGTTGTGGTGAGACCTTGTTCTTCATGTAGATGTCTTTGTGTAGTATAAAAATGAAGAGAAACTGGAGCCCTCCATCTGCCACACTTTTCTGTATTGACATAATTATGCCAGGCATTTAACATATTTTGTTATAATAAAGGTTGGACATACACGAATATTTTACAAACGTGTGTTGCAGCGGGATTAAGAAAAAAAAATCCCACTTATATTTGTAATCCTAAATCCCTATCTGGCCCAAAGAGGTGGTCAGACCTCAGAAAGAACATTGGTTTTAGCACACCTGGATTTGAATTCCCAATCTATCACTCACTATTTGGGTGACCCTGGGCATGATGTTTTCTGAAACTTAGTTCCACTGTCCACAGACTGGAATAATGCCATCTATCTTCCTGGGCATTTGTGACAATGAAATAAAATAACATTTATAGAGGTTCTAAGCAGGGTGTTTGGTGCAGAGCGATCTGCTTGTTAAATGATAAGTGTTTCGCCAGTACTGATAATACTCCTCTTCCTTCCTAAGTTTAGAGGTGAAAATAAGTAACTGTGTTTTTCTCTATATGTAGTTATTTTGTCATGTTATTTAAAAGTTGCATTTTTGCTATGCTAAAGGGTGTCTAGCTTCTTAAAAGTGTTTAGCTATATCTAAAAAGTACAAGATTTGCTCTGCCTCCCACAAATTCCTCTCTTTTTTGAAGACATGGCTTTGCAGATCTACATGGAGGTGACAGTTTGTGTGGGTGAGTGGTGTATGATTTCTAACCAATTCTTCTTGTATATGATTAAATATTTTTATTCTTACCTGGCTGTGCTTTAGTTAAAGTGGTTGTGGACAAATTTTAGATATCAGATCTAATCTGCTTAATAATGTCTCCCACTGGGTGTCTGGAGATCTGACACAATGTAAACCATACACTTAATAAATAATTAAGTACATATCTTTAAAGGAGCTGAAAATAACACCCCTTATAATGACTTCTCAAAGTACAAAGGACCATTCATCCATCCATTTGAAACACACGTTAATTAAAAATTGAAAGTCATAAGTAATTGAATATTGATTTAATGTTTCTGCCCTGCAGGGCAAGTTGAGGAATTCTGGCAAATTTATTTAGGAAGGAAGCCTTCTGCAGGCATCCCAGGGGAGGAACATGTCTCTAGAAAGCCCTTGTTGAACTGAATTTTGTTGGTGGTTCTTAAGGCTCCAAGCACTCATCCAATGGCATTTCTTAGATTTTCCATCTTTAAGCAACCTTGGTCTTGTCCCTGCATGGAGTGCTCAGTGAGATGGATCACAGGCTTATTCAAGGACCCTGGAGGCCAGCCTGAGGATCCTAAAAGGTTGGGGGTGGGATGTTGACAGAATGAGATTGGTGAATAGTTAAGCTAGCAGCATTTCTATTACGTGGGACAGTTTATAATTGTGCTCACTGAAACAGAAAGAATATTATTTAAATAATTTAAATTTCTTTTGATTATAAAGGACGGTGCATTTATTACTTCAAATTTGGAAAAATCAAGAAAAATGTATGAGAAAATTACTGATAATCTTATTATCCAATAGCAGTAGCTGTTAGTGTCTTGGGAAACTACCTTCTAGTCTTTTTTTCCCCCTTTGCTAATCATTATTTTACTTAATGTTTAGAATATAAAACATGAAAAAGAGAAATGAGAAGAAAACTAATTAATAGAGCCAGATGAGTGATTCTTTTTTAAAAAATTTTAAAAAGATTTTATTTATTCATTTAACAGAGATTACAAGTAGACAGAAGGAGGCAGAGAGAGAGGGAAGCAGTCTCTCTGCTGAGCAGAGACGCCCAACTCAGGGCTCGATGCCAAGACCCTGAGACCATGGCCTGAGCCAAAGGCAGAGGCTTTAACCCACTGAGCCACCCAGGTGCCCCTTTTTAAAATTTTTTTAAAAATATTTTATTTATTTGAGAAAGAGAGAATGAGAGACAGAGAGTATGAAAAGGGGGAGGGCCAGAGTGAGAACCAGACTCTCTGAAGAAGACTCCCCACTCAGCAGGGAGCCCGATGTGGGACTTGATTCTGGGACTCCAAGATCATGACCTGAGTGGAAGGCAGATGCTTAATGAACTGAGCCACCAAATGAGTGATTCTTGTATTCAACAAAATAATCCCAAAGATAGGGAAATTAGTATTGTTCTCTATTTGCACAGTATCTTTTATCTCAAACCAAAAAAAAAAGTATGTCAGTGAGTTACTTGTTTTTTCACGTGTGTGAGCAAGGAACATATATTACCATCTGCTTTTTTTTTTTTTTTTTTTTGCAACAGGTGTTCATGAATAGAAACTTCATTGCATGATTCACACTTCAGAATTCTGTATTTCTTTCTTAATCTTTGTTTTTTTCTGGAAATAACACTAGAAAAAAGAGTAATTCCATCTTGAAAATAGCTGAACACTAGGGATAAATTATAGAACAAATATTACATGGCATCATAAAAATTCAACTGCTTTTGATGATTGGAAAATTGAGTGTTGGTAGAATTTTGCATAGTTTATTTATTTATTTTTTAAAGATTTTATTTATTTATTTGACAGAGAGAGATCACAAGTAGATGGAGAGGCAGGCAGAGAGAGAGAGAGGGAAGCAGGCTCCCCGCCGAGCAGAGAGCCCGATGCGGGACTTGATCCCAGGACCCCGAGATCATGACCCGAGCCGAAGGCAGCGGCTTAACCCACTGAGCCACCCAGGCGCCCCGAATTTTGCATAGTTTAATACTTAGGGAATTTCAAATGAAAATGTTTATTAATTACTTGCTTATGAAAGTAACTCTATATAAGGGGCGGATATTGGAATAGTACTGCATATTTTATATTTTCTCTTATTTATTCTGCTAGATTTTGAATTCTGTGAAAAAAGGGAGAAAAGAACATGTTCATTCTGATAGATCATAGTCCTAACCTATTGCACCAAAAATCATCTCTTTTAAGTAAAACAGGTGTAGAGAAAAATGAAAACTCGTTAAATGGGAAATTAAATCTTCTGAGTCTTAAGTGAATTTCTTACATGTTTTAAGATAGTAGGGATTTTCTAGTTGCTTATAACATTACTTATTAAATTTTTAACACCCCACATCGGTATATTTTATAGGCTTTTATAGAATTTAGAGCATATCCTTCTGTGTCCTCTTTTGAGGGAGATGTTCTTTCTCACTTTCTCAGCTTAGATAAACCATGCCTAAGCTCTGATTAAACAGATCCTCAGAGCTCATAAATTCAGTCTGAACCACAAAGGAGAGCTCATCTTTAGAACTGAAATTTTACCAAACCCTTGACATACTAGGAGCCAAATGTGGTATTATTTTCCTGCAAACAAAACTTCTCACATATTGAACAGGTTGAATTATGGAATTGATAAACATCCTATGATAAAAATGTATAAACAGTACAAGTGAGAAAGAAAATCTTTTGAGCTTATACTTTGGTCCATACCTATTTCAGTGCCAGAAGATTGGGATGAAATAATTGTTCGAAAATTTTGATATGCTATACTCTAACTTGTGGTTTTATAATAGAAATAAAATTCAAAGTGATAAATGGTTTTATTTGTAGGATTATGTAGAATACTGTTTAGGTGTGCTTAACGAAAGCCCAAAATTTCAGAAATTACCTAATTTTTATTTTATTTTAGCTACAGATGCAAATATTTTATTCCATAAAGGGCTTTATCATAATTATGTCTATTTCATTTCATTTCATTTCACTTCATTTTCTTCCAAAGTTTTATTTAAATTCGAGTTAGTTAATATACAGTGTAGTATTGGGGCTCCTGGGTTGCTCAGCTGCTTAAGAATCAGACTCTTGATTTCAGCTCAGGTGATGATCTCAGCATCATGAGATTAAGCCCAGTGTACAGCTCTGCAATGACTGTGGACCCTGCTTAAGATTCTCTCTTCCTTTTCCTCTGCCCTTCCCCCTCCCTCTCTAAAATAAACAAACAAACACCCCCCCCACCCCAACATATAATGTACTATTCATTTCAGGAGTAGAATTTAGTGATTCATCACTTATATATCCCGAGTGCTTTTAAATTAACAACTAAATAACTGGTATTTGTTAAGTAACTTGTTATGTGCAAGTTTTATGATAAGTGCTACAGAGAGCAAAAAATAAATACAAGTTATCTATTTGGAGAGCTTAGGGATTTGAATTGGAAATTATCAGAGACAAAGCAGTTTATGGTAAAATATTTACTAAATAAATTTTTGAGAATAGTGATTGCAAATAATCAATAAAATATAGAAATTATCTCACTAATAAAGTTTTTAAAAATAATTTTTTAAAAAAGATTTTATTTATTTATTTGACAGACAGATCACAAGTAGGCAGAGAGGCAGGCAGAGGGAGAGGAAAGGAAGCAGGCTCCCTGCTGAGCAGAAAGCCTGATGTGGGCCTCGATTTCAGGACCCTGGGATCACGACCGGAGCCGAAGGCAGAGGCTTTAACCTACTGAGCCACCCAGGTGCCCCTAACTAATGAATTTTTATTATTTATTTTTAAAAGTAAATAATTAAAACCAGTATAGTTGATATCTGTAGGTAGCAAAAACTTTGTGTGTGTATGTGTGTGTGTGTGTGCATGTGTGCACATTTATATATGTGGAGGTTTTCCTGTTATCTGAAAGCACAGTATTCCTATGAAAATTATGTAAACTGAAATGGTATAAATCTCAGAAGCAGTTCTCATTAATTTACATGTAAAATTTTTTGAGCGTTCTCAGACCCAGAGAATAATCTCTCTTAGGCCTTTCTTATACCTTAGGGTACATCTTGCTAATGGCTGCACAAAATAAATCAGGATGAAGTACAGACACTCATGGACATTCTTCAAAGCTGTGATGGCTTGATGCTGACACACTGAGAGTAGTTCCTGGGGTAGGAGCTAGGCGGGGCTGCTCCTGATACTGGGTGTACACGCTGCCTCTGTGAGGGCTCAATTCAAAACAAATGCCTAGTGCTATTTTCGCTTTTCAACATTTTTCATAAAAGAGAAAATTGTCTTCAGATTTTTTTTGGTCAGCAAAAACAAGTTCTAATGCAGGTCTTTCACAGAAGCAGAGTGCCCCAGGGTGGACTTTCTGAAAGTGGGGATACCTGCACCTAGCACTGGGAAGGGATATGTAAATATATACATTTTATGTATGTGTATATATATATACATTATATATGTATATGAGAGTACATCTTTATATAAAGTATCAATAAGTAAAAGGAAGAGTGAATCAGAAGAAAAAATGATATCTTTTGGCATTGTTCACTAAGATTCAATTAGATATGAACTCGGGAAATATAGCAGGAAGCTTAAGGAAAGAAGAAGCTAATATGAAAGACCAATTGCCTAAAGTGTACAGAAGCCAGATAAGAAAAAGATTTTGCCTGAATCTGAAAGCAAGACTTATATGCAAGGTGCATGTCTTAATCTGTTCAGGCTGTTTTAACAGAATGCTACAGACCAGATGACTTATAAACAATAGAAATTTATTTCTCAGAGTTCTGTAGGCTGAGAAGTTCAAGATCAAGTCACAGGCAAATTTGGTGTCTGCCAAGGGGTAGCTTCCAGGTTCACAGATAGCATTTTCTCTGTGTCCTCACATGATGGAAGAGGAAGGGTGGTCTCTCAGGTTTCTCTCATTAGGGCAGTAATACCAGCAGTAAGGACCCCACTCTCATGACTTAATCACTTCCCAAACACCCTACCTCAAAGTACCATCACATTGGGGGTAGGTTTCAGGGAGTTTTAGGGAGACATAAACATTTAAACCACAATGGCGCCTATGATAAAAATTAAGTGTGTTCCTGAAAACTCCATGACTGGTATGGAGAGCAAATGCCCCTAATACTGAGTAATAGACAAAGAGTGGAAATTGATGAGAGAGGAAACAGACGTGAAGGACAAGGTCTAGAGATTAATGCTGAGAAGTTTTTCTGAAGAAAATAGTAGAAAATGACTAAATATGTCTGAAACTCAAGAAAAACCAGTATGTTAACATATTTTGGTCAATAATTTATTCTTAAATTAGAAAGTTAAAGTAAAAAGTGCTTTATATACATACAAGGAGAACAAGAAGTGACCTGTAAAAAAAATCAAGGTGCTCTCAGATTTATCTCCTGTGATATGAAAGATCAGAAGATAGTGTAATAGCATCCGCAGTTTTGAGGGAAAAAGACTCTGACTTCGCAATGTTATACCCAGACACATAATTCATGTTCAAGTGTTCCAAATTACATTCTTTTTACTATTTTGAAAAAAAAAAATTGCTTACATCTGTCACCAGGTAGATGAAGCAGAATTAAGAGTTCAAGGATGGAGACTTTGTGCTGTAAAAGAAATGGCAGTGAATATCAAAAACATTTACATATAGAATTTAGAATAAATTTATAACTTTTGGGAATAAGTTCAATGCGGATACAAATGCAACTTTAAAAGAAAAGATACAAAATGTAACACTTACTTCTTTTGTGGCAATAATCTGGGGACTGGCGGAGGTGGAGATGAGTGGGAGGAAACCAGTCTGGTTCAGAGAGCTCATCAAAGTCTTATGTGGCTGATAGCCAACAAAGCACAATTCATATGGCAAAAGGTAAGAAAAGAAGTCAGGGAAGAAGAAATACAGAAGTGAAAGCAAATGTTTTAGTAATCAAAAATAGATGAGTTAAAATTCAAATTCATGGACAAAATTTCTCAGATAAGTTAAAAAAAAACACCCAGAAAATATTATTTATAATTTCTATGAGGTTTCAAGTGAATGATGAAAAAATTCATTATAAAAAGAAAGAGATGGCAACAATAACTTTGAATTTATTAAAATGAAAGACAAGTAGAATAGAATTGGATGAAGATTAGTATTTAATGGTAAAATGTAAGTTTCATAAGCCTGGTAAATTTTTAGGTAAAAACCAGATTATTGTTGGAGATGTTCCTTTTTTAAGCTTTGGTAAATCAGGTGACCAAAACATAAATTGGAATGAAGAAAATTTGAAAAATGTAGTCATCACAGTTGAGTAGTCCATGGGACATTTTACATATATTCTCCTAAATGCTTATTTGGCAAATGAGGAAGTCAAAGGCACAATGACCATTTTAAAAAACAAAAATTTTTCATCATCACTAATGGATTTTTTTTTTTTGCCACAAAGTGATACTCAGAGAAAAATTGAAAGACTAAATGATTTAAAAATAAAAATAAATAATGAAAATACCTCAACTACATATTCAACACAAAATATTAGAACACAAATAATAAAGTAAATGTTATGAAGAAAGGGGAAGCCATAATAGAAGCACAGGTAGAAAAACAAGTCAGAAACAGCAAAGCAGAGACTTGAAAAATCAGTCTGAGAGTTGGTTATTTGCAAAAACACTGAGAGAACCCTGGTTTCTATTTAACAAAAAGGGAAAACAATATTAAATGAAAGTATAAATGAGAAAAAGTATTGAATAGCACAGAGAGAGGCAAAAGAGTATTTGCAGTTGAATACTATAGAGAACTTCATAGTAATGCACTTGAGAAAAAGAAGAAATTCTTAACATTATGAAAAGGTAATCAAGAGATAAATGTCTTGAAGAGACTAATAATATGAGAGAAACATAAACTCTTATTACTATTTAGAATAAATAAGTTGTAGGACTAATGTTTTTTCCAGTGACTTATTTTTTTTCAAAGAACTTTGTGTAGAAAATTAAGAACAGTTTACATTTTTAAAATGTAACCATGATATAAAACATTTCAAAGAGGACACAAAAAAGAAAAATGACAACTTATTTTTCAGATTTTTTTTCAAATGTAGATACAAACAAAATTTCAAAGTTATGCTAACATAAGAATAGCAACTAATTTATAGCAAAGAGAGTTTATTATCAGAGGGCCTATTACATGTGTCACCAATATGTGAGAAAAATCATCAAAAAAGATGCTAGGGTGGTATTAACAACATTCTATATTGATTCTTTATAATCTTAAAGTATTATCAGAAGTATTCTTCTTTAGCCTGACTAAAATAAGATATCTGGAACCAACAATCAATATACTATTTAATGAAATATTAGAACTATTTCTATAAAGTTAGGAACAAGGATGGGTTATAATCGTTATTGTTATTTAAGATTATCCTGGAAATTCTGGCCATTTCAATAATCATGAGGCAAGAAATTATTAAGAATTATAAGCTATTAAAGAGGAAAAAGAATATACTTACTTTCAGATTATTATCATTGTTATTATTTTTAAAGATTTTGTTTATTTAATTATTAGAGAGAGAGAGAGAGAGAGCAAGCACAAGCAGGCAGAGAGGCAGGCAGAGGCAGAGAGAGAAGCAGGTTCCCTACTGAGCAAGGAGCCTGATGCGGTACTCGATCCCAGGACCCTGGGATCATGACCCAAGCTGAAGGCAGTGGCTCAACCGACGGAGTCACCCAGGTGTCCCACTTTCAGATTATTTTAATGGTCCCTCCAAAAATATTCAAGACAAGTGAAATAGCAATTAGGAAAACCATTGGTAATGTGGCTAATTAGTCATCAAAACCAATAATTTTTCTATAAACTTAAATAACACATTAGAAACGTGATGAATAAAATCTTCCCAATAGACACAATACTAAGTAAAAATGCCTATCATTTATTTAAGATATATTTATATATTTTAAAAAAATAAAAATACATTATTCTCAAAAATATAAACTTAGGGATACCTGGGTCACTCAGTTGTTAAGTGTCTGCCTTCAGTTCAGGTCATGATCCCAGAGTCCTGGGATCAAGCCCCGCATCGGGCTCCCTGCTCAGTAGGAAGTCTGCTTCTCCCACTCCCTCTGCTTGTGTTCCCTCTCTCACTGAGTCTCTCTCTGTCAAATAAATAAATAAAATATTAAAAAAATATATATATATAAACTTAAAAGACAAATAAAAAATAGGAAATCACTTATCACTGATGTTAGAGAGACCAAGGGCTGATATAGTAAACATAAAAAGACCTCGTAAAAGCAGATTACCAAAAACACTAGCTCTCTGGAATGAAAAAATGAAAATGGGCAAAATATATGGTTAGGCAAGGCACAGGAGGAAATATTCACCTGGAAGTAAATTAAGGAAAGAAATTCAGCAGAAAGAAGTGTAAACTTAATTGTATGCTTTTCCTACTTATTAGTTTGACAAATATGAGGAAGAAAGTGATATTTGGTGTTAGCAGAGATTTGGAGAAATGTACTCTTGGAGAGCTGGTGGGTATGTAAATTGGTATAATCTTCCTGGTGGTAACATGGCATGAAAATAGTTCTGATCCTTTCACTCACTAATTCCCCTGGTAAGGTGTTATCTTAGAAAAATAATCCTAGATGTAGACAAAGATTTATATGGTCTGATATATATAATATTAATAAAATTAGAGATGAGAGAAAATAATAAATTTTAGAACATACATAATGGAATATTATGTAATCACTAACAATTATATTTTCAAACTGTATTTAAACAGGTGGAACAACATCCATAAAGTTAAAGAAAAGGAAGGAAACCTAAACCACTGTAAAATGATACTAATTGTGAGTCTCCGTGTTTGTCTATATAAAATATATGTATACATAAAGAAAAGAAGATAGGAAATAAAGTGTCAACAGTTTATGTCTCATGGTACCATTATTTTCTTTATACTCTACTTAAAAAAAATTCTGTATTCCAGATGGTTCTGAACACTATGATTTCATCTAGGTAAATTATGAGTGCTTACTGAGAATAATATATAAAAGTTAGAGTTGTATTAAGACAGTAGGGTAATGGAATTTATTATTACTTTAAATAATTTTAGTATGCCATTTTTAAATCTAAGAAAATGGGAATTTATGGAGAGTTGAAGACCAAGATACTTTAATATTTCTGAGTATTCTAATGGACTTTTTTGTTGGGAAACTATTATTACAATAAAATCCAGGTAAAAGTATAGCAAATATGGCTCCATTTCCTACAGTTTTTTTGTTTTTGTTTTTGTTGTTTTTTCTCTTTGCTTGCCTGGGTTTAAGAATGAGTTTCAGAAATGTCAACTCATATTTCCCTAAAAGATCTTTGAAAAATGAAGTACTCTGCTATATATTTTTAAGTTGACATCTACAATTTTGTTTTACATTAATGAATAACATAGAATAATAGTAATTTCTGATGAATTAGAAATGTTTAAAATTTTAAAGTAAGTTGGTTAGATTACTTTCTAAATGTATTCAGTGGATTCAAAATAGCTTAGCCCTACAGTCTTGCTTTGTGGCCCATGGACTACGGAATTCAGAAGACCCTTTCAGGTTATCTGCCAGGTTAGTGATATTTTCATAATGGTAATAGTTATTTGCCTTTTCCCACTGGGTTGGCCTTTATACTATTGATGTAAAAGCAATGATGGATAAAACGGCTGGCACTGAATGAAGTGGTGGGGGGGTGGGAGGTTGGGGTACCAGGTGGTGGGTATTATAGAGGGCACAGATTGCATGGAGCACTGGGTGTGGTGCAAAAATAATGAATACTGTTGTGTTGAAAATAAATAAATGTAATTAAAAAAAAAACAAACGGCTAGCACTTTAGCATGAATCGAGATAGGCAGTCAACTGCATTCGTTATTGGTGAGTGTAACCTCCTCGCCACAAAATCATGGTAAAAAAAATGACAGTTGCATTTAAGAATGTCCTTTACTTTTATTAATCTTGACCCTTGAGGATACATATTTTTGATATTCTGTGTGCCAACATATGAAGACAAGTAGTTACTTCAAGGAAAAGCACTTTGCAATTGATAACTGAGCTAGTTACTTTTTTTTCTCATGGAATCACATTTTACCTGAAAGAACTATTGTCAGACAAACCGTGGTTCTTCGGACTTGGATGTTTGTTAGACTTTTTTTTTTTTTAAATGATTTTATTTATTTACTTGAGAGAGAGAGAGACTATGAGAGGGGAGAAGGTCAGAGGGAGAAGCAGACTCGCTATGGAGCTTGGAGCCCGATGCGGGACTTGATCCAAGGACTCCAGGATCATGACCTGAGCCGAAGGTGATGCTGTGACCATGACTTGCTCTTAAGCACATCAGTTTAGGAAAATATATATGGACTATGTGGGTCTGGAAGTTGATTACCTTCAAACTAAAATAAGCTGCTACATCATTCTTTTCAATGTATCCTATGGAATTTAAATATCAGAGCAATTTGTTACTCATTTCACTCATTTTATAAAATACATGGAAAAGCTCTTCTTTTATAGTTGAAATTTATCATTTCATTTCTTAATTAAATTCATATTTTATCCTTTACGCTTGAAAGCTTTTTACTAATCTCTCTGCAATGGAAGTGCTTTCCACTAGGGAGTATCTGGACGGTGGTTTGAAGATCTCTTTCTTAGAAATTCACCGTAGGAATGTGAGCTACACCTGGTGAGACATCCAGTTCTCCTGATGCCTTCTTTAAGGCTGCCAAACATTGCAGTGGGATTCGTTAATTTTGCTTTCAGTTTTGGTGGGTTTCTTATGTTAGAATGAAGGTCCACTAAGGACTACTTAGACTTTCTGCAAATTCCCTGGACTCGAATTTCTATTTCAAATATTGAAGGCAAAGATTTTTTTTTCTCCCCGCCCTCTTGCACAACTTTAAGGGAAGGAGGGAGGTATTGACTCAAGCTATTCATCTGTAGACTGATCTTAGCAGGAATATAAGAGGTTCATGCTTTTGAACTTCTTTTGATCTTAATCCCAAATGCCTCCCTATTCAGAGCCTTGGTGCTTAAAATTCTCCCCCAAAGGGTGCATTTGCCTTAGACTAGCCTTCTTGTTGCTTTTTCTCTACCAGTGAAGTGATAGGGTCAAAGAACCCAGGACAGTTGGTCCTGACAGAAGTATTGAAGGAAGATAGAAACTTAGAGAGGAGGTAGGTACAGTCTTAAGAATGGAGAGGAGGCTCTTTTGAAGTTCTAAGACCAACTACAACATGTGTGTCACCAAGCAGTTCTCATATACCAGCAGGGCATCCTAGAATTCACCTGAGTTCAGGCACTATCTACATAGCATCCGATCAGCTGATGGCTCAATCTTTCAAGTCGGACTCCCAACCATAGACACCTCGGATCCCAGTCAAAAGCCCAGGTTCTCACCTGTCCTTTTGACCAACTGGCTACAAATCAGAAGTTCCTGCAACCTGTTCGATTAATTTACTTGAGTGGCTCATAGCACTCAGAAAAACATTTTACATACTAGAATGCTGGTTTATTATAAAAAGATACGACTCAGGAATAGCCAGATGGAAGAGACACACAGAGCCAGGTATGCAGAAAGGGGCAGGGCTGCTGTGCCTTCTGAGTATGCCAGTGTCCCCAAATCTCCGTGTATTCACCAACCCAGAAGCTCTCTGAACCCCAGTCCTTTTGGATTTTTTATTAGGAGGCATCATTACTTAGGCATGATTGATTAAATCAATGGTCACTGATGACTGATTCAAGCTTCAGCCCCTTTCCTCTTTCTGGAGGTCAGGGGATGGGACTGGGACATGGTTGATTCCCCTGGCAACCAGCCTTCATTCCCTATGTGAAGTCTCAAAGTCACCTCATTAATATAAGGATAGGTATCTTTATGGCTTTCATAAGGAAATTCCAAGGATTTTAAGAGCTGTGAGCCAGGAACAATGGAGAAGACCAAATATATATGAAAAATCTGAATGCTCAAATAGATATATTTTTATAAATAGCAGTATCTCATAGACCAAACATAAAGCAATCTGACTTCATGATTTTGCCTCAGACTAACTGTGAAACTATTATAAATTAGAAAGCCTAGTGTTAGAATCAAAATTCCATCAAGGAGGACTGTGTAGAGAGGAAATTTTGGATGGGATTCCAAATATCTGAGTTTGTCATTTGTCAACACATTGAGCAGTCTTATATTTATATTAAGGGAGTTTGAAATTCCTTATGTCTTATAATAGAACCTTTGTAAGGGGACTATATGGATTGTGTTTAAAGACAAAACCAATTTGACCATTTTAACTAAACTGAAGAGTTTTCCATCTCAATTGACTTGTAAAAGATAGAAATGTTAATGCAGGATGACACTGTTTAGTAATGATTTTCCTCTGAGGACCACATTTTCATGTGTCCAAGTCATTTTTATGGCTTACATAAAAAACTATGCCACATGGCTTATGTATGTACAGGTATTGCTTTGAAGACAAGCACAGGTCCTCACCTGCTAAGCCTATGTTGGAATTTATTTTAATTCGTAGTATAGAAGAAACTAGTGACCAGAAAAGACTGTCAGATTCACACATCATGCCCAGAGATTCATTAAAGTGAACTGGGTCACATATAAATTAATTTTCTAGTGAGTGTATTAAAATATGATTAAAATCATAGGCAGAAAGTTAGATATCATTTAGTTTGTATTTATAACTTACACTTATAAAATTATATATTAGCCAACCTAAAAATTGGCTGTCATGATTAATGTAATCAAATACATACAATCAAATATATGTGTAATCAAAAGGTGGTCATGTGTATCGTGGGCTTTGGAGTTTGAATTTTGGGTTTGAATTTTGACTATGACACTTGCTTTGGTCTTTGAACAAATTTACTTAACTTCCTTTTGACTTAGTTTCTGTATTGGTAGAGTGGGGGATTTTAGAGATCCCTCATAGAGATGTTGTAAATGTTGAATGACATAGTCCAAATGAGGTGCTTGGCATAATGTCTGACATGCTAAGTGTTCAGTACACATTGGCTAAATTGCTTTTATTTATAAATTAAGGATTTGAAACAAATTGCTTATTTTTTTGCAGTGATGTAGAATATATACTCAAGTAATAGTAGAGCTTGATATAGTCAAACATCAGTTGATAACAGGGGTAAAGAAATACACATATATTATGTCTAAGTAAATGGGTCAGCATAAACTAGAGGCTCGGTTAAGCTCAATGAGCTGCTCTGTATGAACCTGAGTGTGACGATGTAGTTGCCATGTGGGAACAAGGCCAGGACTCATTGAGACAAAATGAAGTCTTAAGGTACCAGGCTTTCAACTCATATTATCTACAGTGAAAACCTCCCTGCTACATTGATGCTTGAAGGTTTTTTTATTTTTTTAATTTAATACAAATCCATCTCCTTTTATTTATTTTTTAAAATATGAGCAGGGGAGAATATTATAATCATTCTTCATAAAACACTATATTGTAAAGAGTTTTTGTAAATGTCCACAGACGTCCTTAGCTGGGAATGAATCTGTTTGAATAAAACCAGCAATCTGAAGGTAATTAAAGTAGTTTTGTAAGGTGCAATAAACATCCATTGTTGGGTCTACGGAGCATTAGTTTATGCTATTGTGAAGAAGATGTCTTTTTAGGCCCTGAGCTGTTTTGAAAAATTTCAGAGGCCACAAGTCTGAAAAAAAACAAGGACAAGATAATGACTGGAGACACAATTAATCCTGGTGCCTCTGTATAGTACAAACTGTTACATCAAGCGAAGAAAAAGCTGGGCAAAGGTTATAGAAGGAGAAGTTAATGCATAGTCTTTAAAAAAAAAAAAAAAAAGCTTCTACATAGAGGACTAAATGGGTAGCGTGAACAATAGCGGAGAAATTCAACTAGCCTGAGACAATACATTGTGTTATAAAGAAAGGGAAAACGAATTTAAAATGTTTGCAGAAAATATGAGATATAATTTGTGTCAATGTGTATGTGAAGACAAGATTGAATTCGGGTAAATACTTTTGTTTCTTTAGGCCTGACCTCAGTTGGTGTCAAGATTTCAAAAGCCCGTGCACCACGTCACACATTCCTGACTCAGAATTCTCGCCCAGCATGTGAAGGGGTTGCGTGTTACGAGGAGCCTGGAAGAAATGGCTGGGGCACACTCCGAAGGTCAGCTTTTATCTGGCAGCAACTTTTTATTACTTTTAACTCTTTTTCAAGCTTCCTTCACAATGGGCTATGTTTATGAGGATGAACAGGGAGAAACAAGACACTTTTCTGGGTCTGACTCCTATCCTAATGGCCTCTAAATTTGGTACCTGATTTTGGAAATTAAATCTACCTCTTTTTTTTGTTTTTAAGATTTTATTTATTTATTTGACAGACAGAGATTACAAGTAGGCAGAGAGGCAGGCAGAGAGAGAGAGAGGAGGAAGCAGGCTTCCTGCAGAGCAGAGAGCCCGATGTGGGGCTCGATCCCAGGGCCCTGGAATCATGACCTAAGCTGAAGGCAGAGGCTTTAACCCACTGAGCCACCCAGACACCCCTAAATCTATCCTTTTAATATGAAATAGTTAACTTCTCCACCTGGAAGCTGAGTTCTTAAGCAGAGATCTTTCAGCTTCTCTGCTGCCCACCCCCTTGCTCACAAAACAGATTCAGTCAGCGTTTTAGGAAAAACCTCATTTTTTATCCGTGACCATTTCACATGGGATTTAAAATAAAACAATGGAGTATTCAGTTAGCCCCAGTGACCTCTTCTAGATTCCAGGGTGGGCATTTAATGTCTGTTATTTGAACGCCTCATAACTTCAGACAAGTCGGAAGTGTCTTCTTGCACTTGCATTCAGGTGGTTGGAGCTGGGCTCAGTTAAAGCAGTCCTTCTCCAAGTTGTATGAAGTGACTATACCAATCCAAATCAAGTGTTTTCCCCCTCATTCTCACCAATCACTTGCTGGGTTTTACACATGGAGACAACCGTGTCAATCTATAGATCTTGGGACATATCTTTTCGTATCTATTTTCAGCCACTATTCCTTTTAGGCTGGACACAGTTTGGCCCCTGAAGAATCAAGCTTTGGTCTCCAGGAAAATCAGGATGTCTCACCTGAACACCTATGGCTTGAACATGTCATTTTGCATCATATACTGAAATCTTTGGCACACCTAATAACTATAGTTTTCTGAATGAATCTCTGGGTTCTCAGTCATAGCCATTTTCCATCAAAAACAGCAGTGATTCTGGGCTAAAATTCTAATGTTTGCATTCCCTTGGAAGAGGGCTACTAAGTTTAGCAGAAGGCAAACAAACAAACAACAATAATGAAGGTTTCCCAGTTAAATTTGAATATCAAGTAAATCTTGATTTTTTTTTTAACTTTAAAAATGTATGATACAATAATGACATGCTTATATAAAAAAAATTCACTGTTTATCTGAAATTCAGATTTAACCAAGTACCTATTTTATTTGGCAGCTCTGTCTTAGAACCACGATGGAAATCAGTTAGGAAAGAATGTCTCTCTTTCACAGCTGAAGTAATTGAGGCCTAGAGGGGAAAAATAGCTTTTCTTCAGGATCCCAAAGAGTTGCTGCGTTCAGTCACTTTGCTGTGTGGCACCTTTAGACACAGCTGAGAGGGGGCAAGGTGGTCATGGACATTTTCACAGGCTCATATTCATTTTGATTTTACTGTTCTTGGTCTGCCATACTTGTCACAAAAATACATATTCAGATAACTGCCAGTTGAGAAAGCTCTATTCTAATATTTTGTCATCGTGGGTAAATTATTGGTTTACTGGCTTATTTACTTTTCCCTCATGGAATGAGACTATATTGGTAGAATTTCAGGCATCATTTTGTGGTAAATGGAGGACAAAATTTGAGGTTGAGGTGTGGGTTTTCAAAATATTACTACATTGGGCCAAATTTCAGTACCCTAAATATTAATGCTATAAGCCTGCAGTTGATGTCTTGGCAAACTTAACAATATCTAGATAAATGGCAAGTTTATCCCTTTGCCCCAGGCTCTGGGATAGGGGATTCAGAATATATACTTTACCCCCAATATTATATTATGAAATTTTTTGAATATAGCAAACTTGAAAGAATTATGCAGTGAATAGCAATATACCTTCTACCTAGAGTCTACAATGAACATTTTGCTGTATTTACTTTATTGTGTGTCTGTCCATCTTTTCATCCATCTATCCATCTATCAAGTCATCTTATCTCTGATGCATTTCAAGGTAAGTTAACATTTGTATACTTCATGCCTAAACATTTCAGCAGGTACATCACCAAGCAGAACTCATTTGTTTATTGTTTTGAAGGTAAAAGTTACATATAGTAAAAGGCACAAATCTTAAGAGCACCATTTGGTACATTTTGAGAAATATATACTCTTTTGCAACCTATAGGTTACACAGATTATGTCTGTGTAAGATACAGAACACTATCATCAGTATAGAAAGTCTCTTTATGACTCATTCTAGAATAAGCAATTGCTGTTCTGATTTTTTTCATTATAGATTAGTTTTGTCTGTTTAGAACTTCAGAGAAAGAGAATCACCCAAAATGTACTCTTCTGTAAGGTTTCATTCACTCAGCACGTGTTTGAGGTTTATCTGTGTTGTTGGATGTATCAGTAATTTGTTTCTTTTTATTGATGAGTAGCATTTCATTCTATGACTATACCACAGAATGGTTAGCCATCCCTCTATTGAAAAATAC
This sequence comes from Mustela nigripes, assembly GCF_022355385.1. Lineage (NCBI taxonomy): Eukaryota > Metazoa > Chordata > Mammalia > Carnivora > Mustelidae > Mustela > Mustela nigripes. Next base: position 37,827,382 of record NC_081566.1, on the reverse strand, counting down.
CTGGGATGTTTCCAATTCCTGATTATATAATTTTTTATAAATCCCCAATTTTACATCTTATGGACATGTTTTCTTCCCCTCTCCCTACCAAATATCCCATCCCCGACCTTTGAAATAAACACTCAAAAGAGTGGAATCAACCAGGTTTGGGAAGCATTTTACTAACTTTTGTTATTTTGAAAAATATTGGTTATCTTATTGATTACCTACTAGCTTTTATCGGTAAACTTTTCTAGTTTGCAAGTCTAGACTGTCTTTAATTTTTCTCTTAACTTCTTACTTTGCTCTTAGTTCTCAAAGGATCTAGATCCTCTCTAAATGGTTGAGACCAGTAAAAAGGCACTCTGGATCTCTGCAACTTGCTTAGAATAAGTCCTCATTCTGTTCTGGATATGGAACACCTGTGGTAGGGTCTTTCTCAGAGTCACATAATATCATGAGGAAATGTGTCATTGCCTTATTTTCTTAGTCATTGAGCATGTATTAAGTGGATGCTATATGCTGTTCTCTGAGAATATAAAGATAATAAAGCTTGGCCCCTGATTCAAAGAGCTCGAGACTTAATGGAGAGATAGACAAGACAGATGGCCTTTTCAGTACAAGGTGGTAAATATTTTGGTAGGGATAAATACAGGGTGCTGATAGGAGAACCTTGAAAATGCCCTTGACCCAGAGTAGGGTACATCAAGTAAGAGTTTCCAGAGGATCTGAAGACTGTGTTATGTTATGATGGACCCAGGAGCAGTTGAAGAGCAGGTAGTGTGTTTCAGACAGAGAGGCTCCGATGAAGTCAGTGTTGGGGGCAGGGGACTGTGAGTAGCTTTGAAAGTTCAATGTCAGTAGGTGAGGTTAAAGAGAAGGAAGGAGGCAGAGCATAATGGGCTTTCAGATTAAGTGAAGGGTGACTTTATATTCTGAAAAGTTTGTGCACCTATTTGTATTCATATAAGGAGTAGGTGATAGACTGCCAGTTATTTCTGTACCCATTTTGATAAACTGAAAAGAACCTCAGCTCAGTGGCTTCAGCATGTGTTCACTTTTCAAAATAATGTTCACAATGAGTGTAAGATGTCTAACTGGTGAGGCTGCATGAGATTTTCTTAAAAAAAAAAAAGGCTGAGTATTAGGACATACTTGAAGGGAAATTTCAGAATCTTTGCTAGAACTGGGTAACTGCTGACCCCAGCATCCTTAAATTAACCTCTCAGGAAATGCAAGATTTATAAGTTGTGGGCCTTTTTTTTTTTCTTTTGAAAAAAGGTCTTAATAATTCAAAGAACTTTTTAATGATTTTAAAAGTGCATGTTAAGTACTTGATGGATTGGATCAATTCAGCCTTTGTAGTGCTGTGTGTGGACTTCCTCCTCTCTACATATGGAAATTCGACAGATGTACAGAAATGCTACACAGGATGGGATGTTTCTTTATGACATTTCCTTGTGCATTTCATTGGAGAAAAGAAATGTGTATATGCACTTTATAGTTAGTCATTAACTATAAAAACGAGCTTATTCACAAACCTGCTTTGATCTGAATTTCCTGTGATTTATCTTTTGTGTCTTAGCATGCACTGAACTCCCGATTGTTATTAACTCCCCAAATATTTACATCACTCCAGATAATCAATGCTTATCACAGTCAATACAGATGTTACAAGATCCTAGAAGAAAGATAGTGTCAGCATAACATTTTAATTATTATAGCATGTGTTTTCAACTGCATCTTTTGTTTACAGCATCTGCTAACACAGCTACTGTGTATATGTAATACATAGAAAGTATTAAAACGGTAGAACATGTAAATTATAGCTTTTCCCACCAAAGACTAGAAGCAGTAGTGTGCAAACACTTGAAGGTATTAACGCTTGTTTAATTAATTTAAATCATGCTGCTAAGACCATATTTTCACTTTCTGTTCCCCTGAGCCCGTACTCTCTGCATGATTACTCAACTGTTATGTCAGACAAATTTGCTTGTGGATATTTTAATGATACAAAATATCTGATTTAAAACTAACATGTCACTTCTGTTAACGAAATTGGGAGATGGACCACCGTGAGAAAAAAAATAATTTCACTTTATCTGTTGGGCAAAATCTTGCTTGATTTGTACATTTCATTTTCAAGCATCACGCTTCAGCTTTTACTATGCTGAGAGTGAAGTGCTGCCAAGCTCTGTGAGACCTAGATTACATACTTCCTTGACACCCCCCTGCCCCCCACACCACTCTTGGAGGGGTGCAAACGGCATATTGGGGACGGAATGACCAGGATCAGGTTGCCGGGGTAACCTTGTCCAGGTTCTCTGCCATCACACCTCACCAGCTCCCTTGTAAATGGTGCAGTTCTGCCAAGGTACGGCCACATTCACTCTTACTGGAAGAGCTGTGGTTTTATATCAAGCTGCTGAGACAAAGGTAACAGCATGAAAGTTACAATGCGTGGAGGGCGTGGGATAGAAGGACTGACCCGCAGCTCCATCCCTGCGTCTTCACCTGAAAACTAGATGCAGGCGGCAGTGAGAGCTTGCTGATGGTTGAAAGTTGAAGGTCTGGCTTCTTTCACTTGTGTCTTAGGATGAATATTTGCTCTGAAAGAATAAAATGGCTGCAGACTTTCCTGGCTGTGAGGCTGGGCAAACTGCAAACTACAGCTTCTATAAATGAGAGATATCACAGGGACTCAGTTTTTAAACTGAAACACCAGAGGAAATAAGCGGTAATACTGAAGCTCTAGTTTTAATGGGAAGCCCGTGATGATAGCTAAGAATCACCCCCCCTCCCCCGCCCCGCTTTTTTGTATCCACTGAAATGAGGGTTTAAGGAAAGAAACCATCTCTCAAAAGGAAGGACCTCTGTCATAGAGAAGACTAGGAGGACTGTTCTGCTTTTTAGGCTTCCTGTCTTCTCCAAGGCCCTGACTTGGCCACATTCTTTCAACCAAACGTGTTTCTAGATAATTTCCCTTTTTCAGGTCAAGATGCTGAATGTGTGGGCTAGCTTCAGATAGGCGCTAGCTTCTGCCTTATGGAAAAGTCATATCACAGCCGTGCAAGAAATCCTGTGAGGTGCTGGGAGGCCATGAAGGCAGGTGGTGGCATCTTCTATTCTTGAAGGAGCTTGGGAATTTTACCAAAGCCCAACTAAATAGGAACCATTCTGGAAAAATGGGTATAGGATTTACTTCAACTTAAAATAAAAATAAGCAAACGCAGTAGAATCCTCTAGGGAGACAATAACACATCCCCACAGATTCTCCATTCTGCTCCGTAAAATACCATCATCACTAGGTTCCTCTCATTGTTATTATTATTTTTCTTTTGGTTCCTTTGATTATTTCACCCAAACTAGAATACTGCACATTAACTTCGTTTCTGAGAGTTTTGCCTTTGGTTCAATTATTCATTAGTCATCATTTTTTGAGCTTCTACAGCTCAAATTTATGAACAACTGAAGAGATCATGATGGTAAAATGAGGGAAGTGAAAATAACAGAGATGTGCATGAGACATTACTGAGATAGAGTTTGGGGCCTGAATCCAGCTAGGAGCAGAAGTTGGTCAAGAAAAGCTTCCTAAAGGTCGGTTGGTTTTGCTGGAGGTTGAAGAGATTAAAAAGGGGAAGCGAGAAAAGACTGCCTCTGTGGGCAGGGTCATCTGACGGGGTAAGGGCTTCCCTATAACACCAATTTATAGTAAGTTTTCTAGATACAAAACTAAAATGTACTTACATTTTGAAGATTCTTTACATATTAGAATGGAAGACAAAAGTTGCAATCACTTGCCAGGATTGAATTTCAAATATCGTAAGTAACAAAGGTGTTTTTGGATCAGTCTTCACTTTGTGGAATTCCATTAGTGTGTACCACCTAAAGTCACACTCATTGTCTCTCTTTCCGTAGAAGAGCGATTCTTCAGTCACCAAAGCAATTGTCAGTGTGCGAATCAATTTTTTTAAGGGAATCAAGTAATATATAAATGTTGTTTTTCTTTAATATTTATTTTGACCCAAGTCGTCAGGATTTACTAATTTTTTTTTTTATTATTTTGGACCATGAGAACTTGGAATTAATACTATATTAGGACTTGGTGTGATTTTTAAAATGAATAATATTGTTAAGAAGTTAATGGAAAGCAGTTTATGTACTAATTTGAAATTACGACTATGGCATTTTTAAAAGTTCAATCTTCCAGGGAATGGACTCCAAAGATACAAATCACGTTCTTCCAAATAATGAATTTGCATTTCTTTGAAATATTTCATACTGTAAACTTTTCTCCAAGATTAGTTCTCAGTTCATTAATACTTTGTTTCTCTTGTGAAATATTTGAACTAGTGTTTCTGTAGTACATATGGCATAGATATTGTCTATGTGCTATAAGGTTTTGAGAAATCAAATACTGGGTTGGGACAGACAGTCTCTCAGACACTATGAAGTGCAACTCCAGGGGGCGCCATATACAGAAATTCAGCTGAAAGGAAACCAGTTCTTGAAATTATGCGAAGCGGCTGCCCTTGGGGGCTGGGACGTGGGGCATGGGGAATGATGTTTTCTAAAAAACAAACTCCCACACTGAATCAACTGGTTATTTAATTGATAAGCTTTCCTAAATTCTTTTTGAAGAAATCCTAGTTGAAAGGGTTGTTTGAAGTATTTTTGGACCAAAAGTTTCTGTAGTCTAAGTTTGAGAAACTCTGGGATAAACAAGTTTTTCTCTGTAGGAGCTCCCATAGTTTTAAAAATGCTTGTGTGCTCTGTGTATCTACAAGTGAGGATTGTAATAGGCATTACTTCTAAGCTTATTTGACCGTAGAAATGTGTATTGATTGATTGCGTAATACTGATGTATTTAAGGTCTCATCTATCTGGTGTTTGGTTATCACAGTCGATCAGAATGACACTCCATTTTCATGGATCCCAAAGAATAGGCAAGGAATATAGAATGGGAAATTCTGACTAAGAAACAAGGGAAGAATGCTCCAGGTCTCTAAACTATAAGATGAAAAATGGGCATTTGACTGTATCTCTCCAAGTCTTTTAAGTCCTACTTCCCTTAATGATGCTATGCTATACTGCATATAAAGATATATATGCATATGAGATGATATATTGTATTGCTATCCTCCCACCTATTAAATGATAACAATGCAGCTTAATAAATGAAAAATCCAGGGTGCTGTAATCTCAAATAGAAGCTTCACATTAAGATACATGCATGCAGGTATATGTTGTGACTTATAAATAATATGGGTTAATGTAATATTTTTGATGATACTCGGAGCAAAGACCTCCCCCCCCACCCCCTTCCCCTGTCTGGTGACAGTGTGTATCCTCAGTTGTTTAAGATACTAAATGACTTGAAAATGATTTAGGAAACATGAAATTTCAATTCTCAGTCTTTGATTTGTTAAATGAAAAGAAATGCCCCAGCAACCATTCGTGTTTGTCCCATGGACAGTGATGAATCAGAACGCTGTGGCTCTCCGTGTGGAAAACTGTCCCAGGCTGCTCCGTCAGCCATGGCGACTTCGACTGCAGACTTTCTGTTTCACATCAGAACATAACTTTCTTTCTGAGTGGCTTAGAGTGAAGTTTTGTTTTGAACAGTAGATACTTCAGTTCCCCAATTCCATGATTTGCTGGCGAAGGTAAAGAAATCATTATTTTATGATCGCATATTTTCATTTTTGTTCACTCAGTCATTACGGTTAGTTAAGGATAAGATCGTTTATCACTTACAATGCCACATGGATTTGACAATTTTCTGAATTGTTTTCCTTTGACATTGTGAAACGAAACCCACATTTTTTAGAATCACACACCAAACTTAATAAAAATGAAGTGTTAGAAATCAATTCAAATGTTAAATACAAAGGACATCCTTGGCTCATTAAGTAAAAATATCTCATTTAATGAGCAGGAAAGCACTGGAGCACACTGAACCCTGACACAAAGCAAATTATTTAAGTGATAAATTATACTTTATGGGGAGTGTAAAAGTTAATAATACTCAGGGGCATGGTAATAAATGCAGAGGTGTAACTGACTTCATCGACTGCTTTACCTACAAACATGCCATATGTACTTAGTTACTTGGGATGATCATAAAAAGAAAGAATAGGAACTACACAAAGATTCACAAAGCGACCTTAGTACGATTATTTTTTAACTTGCATCCATGACGGATTGTTTGAAGAGATCCTTTCTCCTGTTTTTCCTGTCATTTGCAACATTGTGCTTCTTCCATTTTTGTTTTCACTTTTGGTCAAGTATTTGACCTTGTAGCAGTTAGACTGCAGCCTGCTTCTTATCTCTTGGCAGGCCTCATAAAATCAGCCATGCATTCATCCTCTCTGGTGGCCCACAAATGACCTCAGACCTCACTTCAAGAGGACCAATGTGTCGTATGCAGAAATGGGTGGGTTAGCTTCGAATGCCCCCCCCCCCCCCCCCCACCTCACCCCGCTACCCCGGCTCTTCCCTAAGCAAACATTTCTTGGTGGTGGTGAGCAGATCCATAAACAAGTGTGGTCCAGAACCTCCATCCATGCTTTGCTCAGATGCACTGAGACGTGTTTGCCAGAGCTGTCTCCACGCCATAGGGGAGCAGGGAAGAGTTGCTGCGCTTGTCTGGATCATTGGGAATACAGACTGAGCGTGAAGTGCCAGGAAAGGAGCTGTCTTTTTTTAAAATTTAAAAAAAAAATTATTTTTTTTTTAATTTAAATGATACCTATGTATTTTTCTGTTTTGAAATGAAATTTTCTTCACTTTTTTTCCCCCCTTGATCTTTGCCTGCTTTTGGATTATGAGCAAATTCTAATGCCATATAATCTTGCCTTTGTAGAGGTAGATTCTAGATGAAAATGTAGCTTATTGATACTACACGAATGATTTTTTTTCCCTCCTGGATTTGGAAGATAATACAGTTTGGAATCTTTATTCAAAGCTGGCTTTAGGGGCGCCTGAGTGGGTCAGTGGGTTAAAGCCTCTGCCTTCGGCTCAGGTCATGATCCCAGGGTCCTGGGATCAAGCCCCACATGGGGCTTCTCTGCTCAGCAGGGAGCCTGCTTCCTCCTCTCCCTCCGTCTCTCTCTGCCTGCCTCTCTGCCTACTTGTGATCTCTCTCTATGTCAAATAAATAAATACAATCTTTAAAAAAAAAAAAAGGCTGACTTTAGTTTGTGAAACTGCTTTGAGGTCAGTTGCAGGATGGAGAGTAGAAAATTCCCATAATGCCAGAGCAAATATGACTTCCAGTGGTGTTTCATGTTTCTGAGCCTTTGCAGATTTTTTTTAAAGATTTTATTTATTTATTTAATTAACAGAGAGAGACCGTGAAAGAGGGAACACAAGCAGAAGGAGTGGGAGAGCAAGAAGCAGGCTTCTCACTGAGCAGGGAGCCCGATGTGGGATTCGATCCCAGGACTCTGGGATCATGACTTGAGCTGAAGGCAGATACTTAACCAACTGAACCACCCAGGTGCCCCACCTTGCAGATTCTCTTTTCTTTGCCTGGTTGCTTTTCCCTCTTGTCCATTCATCAAGGTTCAATTGATGTTTCAGACCTCACTCAGAAATGGATTCCTCTGACCATTCTTATCCTTTCTCTCTTCAGGTTGAGTTAATTATTTTTTTCTATGCTACTTCTTTTTTTTTTTTTAAGATTTTTTTTTTTTTAAAGACTTTATTTATTTATTTGACAGACAGAGATCACAAGTAGGCAGAGAGGTAGGCAGAGAGAGAGAGAGCAAGGGAAACGGGCTCCCTGCTGAGCAGAGGTCCGGCTTCGATCCCAGGACCCTGGGATCATGACCTGAGCTGAAAGCAGAGGCTTTAACCCACTGAGCCACCCAGGCACCCTCTATGCTACTTCTTAAAAAAGATTTTATTTATTTGAGAGAGACAGAACACGGCACAGGGTGGGGCCAGGGCAGAGACAGAGGGAGAAGCAGACTCCCTGCTGAGCAAGGAGCCCAACACACGACTCTATCCCATGACGCCTGGGATCATGACCTGAGCCAAAGGCAGACACTTAACTGACTCAACCACCCAGGTGCCCCCTGTCTATGCTACTTAAAAAAAAAAGATTTTACTTTTTATTTGGCAGAGAGAAAGAGAGAGAGAGAGAGAGCACAAGAAGGGGGAGCTGCAGGCCAAGAGACAGGGAGAATCATTTGATCCTTTGAAAGTAATGATTAGTCTACCAGCTGGATGCCTATCTTGGACAATTGAAGTTCCTCAAAATTTGCTTTTTTCAACTCTAAAATGTGTACGAATATCTACCTCAGAGGTTGTTTTGTGGTCTTGGTGAGATAATGTTTGTAGTGTGCTTAATATAGAGCTTGATATCATTAGTTTCTTATTATGATGGCTTAATGACAAAATATGTTGTAAATTTCTTTTTCATGTGTATATTTTGTTTTTTGCCTACACCATTTATTTTCCTTTGGAAAACTATTTCTCTTTTACTCTCAGTTCGTGGGGTTTCTGTGGGGGTGATGATATCCCTTGGCTACAGTTGGTAGACACATTCCAAAGCCAGTTCAATAGGAGCTGATGAGTGTCAGTGTGGAACTGGTGTAGAGGAGTTGCTCACTGGAACTGCTGGTAACCATTTTCTCACTTCACATGGGGGACCTGCCTGAGATATTTGCTGTTGCAGAGGATGGCACAGCCAAGTGTTTGCGGAGAGAGAGAATGAGGCAGATAGCTAGCTACTTAGCTAGATTATTCTGGCTGATATTGTTTGAGCAGCTGGATCCAGACCTAATGATAGCTAGAGCTGGAAGCTAGAACTATCTCTGGACTTTTTGATATATGAACTTTGATGAAGCAAGTTTGAGCTGTGTTTTTGATTTGCAGATGAAAGAGTCCCAACTAACTGTAAGTTTATTGTGGTCATTCACAATAGTGTATTAGTGGAAATGGGCCCCTACCCCCTCCATGCTTATGACTGTGGGATTCTTTGGCCCCTTCCTGTTTGATGTCAGTGTACCCGTTTGTAGTAAGTACAACCCTTCTAGTTAAGTTAGAATCATTAATGAAAATGAAATTTAGCTGCTGTTAGTGATGATTTATCTAGAATAAGGCACTAGCAATTGAGGGTTTTTATTTAAATAAAAAAATCTTTTTAAAAAACATACTCTCGTGCTTACCAGACTTGTCTAGGGAAGCTTCTCCAGGACAGGGACTATGTCTCACTCATTCTGGTACACCCTGCCCTGGGAATAGTGCCTGCCAGTTCATAGGCAGTCACTGAACATTTGTAGATTTTAATACACTTGACTACCTTGGATGTGGAAGATAGGTCTCTCTCTCCTCCCCACCCCCTCCGCTCAACCCTCCTCTTCCTTCTCTTCTCAACTCCCCCTCCCTTTCTTTCGCCTTCTGCCCTTCTTCCTTTATAAGAAAAATTTAAAAAATACTAAAAAGTACAAAGAATTATAAAAGAAGCACCCATGTTTTTACCTTACATTAATAACAATTAATATTTTGACATGTTTTCTTCGGGTCTTTAAATCTTCCATTTGACCTTTCCAACTTTTTCTCCTACCACCTCTTCTGGATAACCATTATCATTTTGTGTGTGTGTCTTCCCTGTTTAGTTCCTGTAACATCATACACCAGTGTGCCTCCATTAATACAGTATGTCACTGTTTTATGTGTGCTTGGTTAAGTTTCATTAATAGTATACTGCTGTAGGGGCGCCCGGGGTGGCTCAGTCATTAAGCGTCTGCGTTCTTCTCGAGTTATGATCCCGGGGTCCTGGGATCGAGCCTCACATTAGGCTCCTTGCTCCACAGGAAGTCTGCTTCTCCCTCTCCAGCTCCCCTGGCTTGTGTTCCCTCTCTCACTGTGTTTCTGTCAAAAAAATATATAAAATCTAAAAAAAAAAAATAGCATAGTGCTGTACATATTTTCCAGTACATCCTTTTCAGTTAACATTATTGTTTTGTGATATGTCCATTTTGATTCCTTTTAACTGTAGTTTAATATTTCATTAAATTAGCTTATTACATTTAATTTATCTTTTGGGGGACATGTAATGTCTTTTTATGGTAAGAATATTTTATAAAAGCTGCTTTTATAAACAGAATCTTGTGTTTGAAATGTATAATGATTTCAATTTAAATTTTTGAGTTGAATCATTGGGAAACAATTAGAAAAATTAAAATAAACAGAACTTCCATATGATCAATTTCACCAAAGGGAGATTTTCTTACTCTGCTTTCACATATATGTGCTGATACAGATATATATTTTTATTTTCTTTTTAAAAAAAATGTCTCTGACCCATTATAAAAAATACCATGATCATTTGCTCTGGCCCCACTGGCTTCTTTGTTGTTCTTTGAACAATCCAGGCACACTTCTACCTCAGAACCTTTGCACCTGCTGTCTCCTCTGCTAGTACACTTCCCTAGACCTCACATAGCTTTGTCCTCATCTCCTTAAGGTCTCTGTTCACCATCTCAGTGAGGCCTGCCCTGACTGTCCAATTTAAAATTACATTCTTTCGGGCGCCTGGGTGGCTCAGTTGGTTGGGCATCCGACTCTTAATTTCAGCTCAGGTCATGACCTCCGGGTTGTGAGATTAAGCCCTGCGTCAAGCTTCATGCTCAGAGTGGAGCGTGCTTAAGATTCTCTCTCTCCCTCAGCCCCTTCCCACCTCAGAAAAATCCCATTGTTTACCTTCTTGTTGGTACTCTCAATCGCTGTGTTTTGATGACTTTTTCTCTACAACATTTAATCACTTTCTCTCATACTATATATTCTAATTTTGTTTATTGTTTATCTTCTCAAAGGGGCAGAGCTCCATGGAAGTTGGGGTTTTATCTGTTTAATTTTTCCATTGCTAGTTCCCCAATGTCAAGAATAATGAATAACATATAATAATGCTCAATAGTGTGTTGAGTGAGTAAATGAAAGATAGTAAATGTGAAAATTATAGACAGTATGATATAGAAGATAGAAAAGCACTCATAAGCGTACCTCTTAGAGGTAACATTCTGTTGTATCGACATAATGTCTTCAGATGTAAATATTTTATTTAGTTGAGATCAAAGAAGCAAAGAAGACTTTTGAACAAAGTATGATCCTATCTTTTTAGCTATTACAATATAAACAATTCTAAAATTTTCAAACAATCGTATTTCCTCACATATATGTGCCATATGCTGTGCTATTGATTTCCTATTGGTAGAAATTTAGGCCATTTAAAATTTTGGATTTTGTAAATGACACCATGGTGAGTATTATTGTGCATGTATCTTTATTTGTATTTTGTAGTTTTAAAAATCATGTATTCACAGAAGTAAAAGTATTACATTTGAGTGAATGATGCGTATTGACAGATAGTTCTCCCAAAGAGACTATACAAATTACCCTCCTTTCCATGCTGCATGCAAATACTCATTTCAGATCATTCTTACCACCACTGAGTATTTTCAAATAAAACAAATTTGCTATTTTGTTAGGGGAAAAAAGTAGTTATTTGTTCTAAGTTGTGTTTCTTTGGCATGCAAGAAGAAGAGGGGGAGAACCCTATCTGTCCTTGCCCTTTTAAATGATGGGAGGAAGAATGGCAGTGGAGATAAGAGAATCTGGGGATGAGATACATCTGTCCTGACATTCCTTCAATTTAAAGAGGAGGGAGCTAGTTTGATAGATCTAGAGGAACTCTGAGAGAAATGTTGCTTAGTCTTAAATGCAGGACTTGAAGAAGAGACTGCTTTGTAGAATTCCTTGGGACCAAACTGAAATGGGTGATCATTAAGGGAAGAGTGGAGGTGAAGCAGAAGGAAAGCTGATTGTAACTCCCAGGTAACTCACTTATAGCTAAGGGGTGCATGGTGGGCTGCCTTGGTGTGGGACCACATTAGTGTTACAGTCAGATTTCAGAGCCACAGTAGTACCAGTATAGTGTAGAGATGAGGCCTGCTTGTCAAAGCAATCTATCTTGAGTAGGAGATTGCAGTGTGAATGTAGAAGGTGATGGAATCAGGAAATGTATGGAAAAAGAATTTACTGGTGGGGGAGTAGGAAAGGTGGTGGGAAGAGGTGAAAAATAGTTTCCAGATGTCTGGCACAAGGAACTGGGTGAATTGTAATGCCATTTGCTAAGATATAGAACATTAGAGGAAGAAGAAGAAGAAAAAAATTTGGAGGGTTGGAATCAGGCATTGCTTTGTGGGCATATCAAGTCTGAAACACCTGAGAAATATCCAAGTGGAGTTGTTGAACAGGCAATAGGAGGCATGAGTCTGGGCCTCAGAAGAGAAATCTGGGTTGGAAATTTGCATTTAGAAGCTCTTGTAATATCTCTAGTAAATGAAGCACAGGGTAGATTAAGAGAATGTAGAATGAGAAAAAAGAGAGGCCTTTAAACTGGATGAACTCTATCAGTTAATAGAGGAGAAGACAAAGGAGTGTGGAGAAAATAGGCCAGAAGGTTAGGGGGAAAGCTCTGAGGGAATCTGAAGGAAGTCTGTTTAAAGCAGAAGGGAACAGTCAGCCACCAGCTGCTGTTGAGAATGCAGCTTCCTCCCTTTGGTTGAAAGTGGTTGAAAATCATGTCTGTTGTGTAAAGGCATAGAGGCCATTAGCCATCTGCAATGACCCCCAACTTAGGATGGTTCAGCGATTTTTCAGCTTTACAGTGGTGCAGAAGTGTTACGCATTCAGTAAAACCCGAACTCTGAGTTTTGAATTTTGCTCTATTCTTGGGCTAGCAATACACGGTAAGATGCTCTCTTGTGATGCTGGGCGGTGGCAGCAAGTCTCAGCCTCCCGTTAGCCCTGGAATCACAAGGGTAAACAATTAACATACCTACAACCATTCTGTACCCATACAACCCTGTGTTCTTCACGTTCAGTACCCTGTTCAATAAATTACCTGGCGGGGAGCCTGCTTCCCCCTCTCTCTCTGCCTGCCTCTCTGCCTACTTGTGATATCTCTCTGTCTATCAAGTAATAAATAAAAATCTTTAAAAAAAATTACATGATCTCTCTCTATCAAGTAATAAATAAAAATCTTTAAAAAATTACATGAACTTTTCAACACTTTATTATCAAGTAAACTTTCTGTTAGATGATTGTGCCAACTGTTAGCTGATGTAAGTGTTCTGTGCACCTTTAAAGTAGGCTAGGCTAAGCTATGATGTAGGTTTGGTGTATTAAATGCATTTTCGACTTCGTTTTAGCTTATGACGGGCTTATGGGGACATAGTCCCACTATAAGTTGAGGAGTATCTGTAGAGGATGTAGTTGCATCCTGTCCAAATTCCTTTTACCAGGCTGTTGCTTCTACACTCCTGATATTGTGAGATGTCTGCTAAGGGCTCACAGTGGACCCCTTCTTCTTCTGAATTACCCTTTTCCAAATGGAGGCATTTGCTTTTCTCACCTCTACTACTGTGCTATTTTTTTTTAAGATTTTTTTAAAATTTATTATTTGACAGAAATGACAAGTAGGCAGGGAGGCAGGCAGAGAGAGAGAGGGAGAAGCAGGCTCCCCGCTGAGCAGAGAGCCCGATGCGGGACTCCATCCCAGGACCCTGAGATCATGACCTGAGCCGAAGGCAGAGGTTTAACCCACTGAACTACCCAGGCGCCCCCGTGGTATGTTTGTATATGTTTAACACCCAGCTTTCTCAAAAAGAAATGTATGCCTCTGTCTGTGTCTCTCTATCTATATGTCTACTTTTATTATAAATTTTACTGATGTGAAAGATGTGTAGTATACAACAATAATAAAATACCCAATATTCTTTATTCTAAATTTTGGTATAGCCAGATGATTCTTACAGAATGCTTTCCTTTTTCTTTTCTTTCTTTCTTTTACTCTTTCTTGTTTTTCCCCCAAACTCTTGTATTCATAGCGAACCTATATATTCAACTGACTAACCAGTGTAATTACGTATATGCTGGTTGATATTTGTGTTTGTGTTTATAAGTAGTAGGAAATGAAACAGCAAGGACGTAGGCCAGGATTTCACTCATTTGTCAATGACATGACTTCTTTGCTGAATCAGATAATAGTTTTCAAATACTCCATGAGTATTTCCTTAATTTTTTTGTGCTATTTGCAGTCTAATGGCTACTTCATTAAGGTTTTCTTCATCACCTTTTTAAGACTATCTGATCAAGACACAAAAACCAAGCCCCACTTTGTAGTGTCTGTCAGTTTCTGTGTAAATACTTGCATCACAGCTGATTTCAAGCTACCAATGTGATGTCATGAATCTGGAATTGGAAAGCGATGCTCATTAATTAACCATTAATAGTATTTCTACTTACAGCATATACTAGATGTAATTAACCTCAAGAACATGGATAAAATATGGAAATATGGAAAAATAGGAAGTGAGGCGTGTTGAGATTTATTACCTTTATTTTTTATATACTTTAATTGTAAATTTATATAATTTAACTTACAATAGTAGCTGTGTTTAACAACCAGCTTACAAAATTTTGAGAAATTTAGAAATTGGCTCTCACAGGCCAAATAAGACCGCTCCAGTATACCACTCCCTGATTCCACTCTTTATGCAGTCTACCACCAATGACTGACTGACATGGAGGTAGAGAGAAGCCCATGTCTTTTGCCTCTGTGGGGCAATCCACAGGACTCCTTGTGGATTTGGCTAAAGCTAGTCTCTAGTTGAGATGACATTCTTGCTTGGACCTTTTCCCCTCTGCCCAATTATACTTCTCTCACTCCCTTTTTCTGAGAGCATCCCATGAATAAATCATTTGCACAAGAATTCCCATCTCAGGATCTGCTTCTTGGGAATCCACCCAAGACACTGTCTTATTAAGAATACGTTTTGTAGGGCTAAAACCTAATTGAAAAGAGTGAGGAGTGAATTGTAAAGTGAGGAAATGGAGACGGCTTGTGTACACAGATCGCGAAGAGCAATAATGAATGAGAAAGTGAGTGGAAAGTGAGTGCAGTGCAAAGCTCATTCACATTGCTGGACCATGAAGTGGAGACCAGCGTGGCAGGAGATGAGGCACTGGAATCCGTGCTTCCACTTCTCCTAACATCTTATTCTCTTTCTCAGCTTCATAGCACTTATCCCATTTTCTAATTATATTCTCACTTCTGTGTTTGTAAACCGTAACTGGCTTCTCCCCATAGATTGAGAACTCTGTGAGTACAGGGACCTTGTCTGTTTATTCTCCACTAATAGTTACTGCCTAATGTAGGGCTTCTTCCAGAGTATTTATTGGAAGAATAAGTGAATGAGTGAGTGAGTGAGTGAATGAATGAATGCATAGTACGCAAATGGACAGATAGGGTTATACAAGCTTATGTATTTTTGGTTTAACATATTCAAAGTGAGTTCTTCAAATCAAAGGAAATTAAAAATGAGAAAATGTCTTCCATATTTACCACATATTTACCTTTTTGGGGACCTTTCATTCATTTGTGTGGATCCAAGTTTCCATGAGGTGTTATTTTCCTTTGAGCTGGAGAACTTTCTTTAGCATTTCTTACAGTGCAGGTCTGCTGATATCAAATTCTCACAGATTTTGCTTATCTGAGGACATCATTTTTTAATAAGATGGAAATACATTTATTGTTTAAGAAAAAATCCATATATAGTATATGTTTTCATTTTTGTTGTTAAACCTGTGTGAATTACAAAAGTAAAAATTTTACATCCAAATGTAACTGTAGTTATGAGGGGATTTTATGATGAGGGGATTATAACTGATTTTTTTTTACTTCTTTTTTTGCTCATCTAAATTGTTTCATATTGTCATATTTTCTTTTTTATGGTGTAAAATACATGTAATAATATTTACCATTTTTATAATTTATAAGTATGCAGTTCCTTGGCATTAAATACAGTCCTAATGTTGTATAACATCACTCTATCTAAACTCAAACCATTTTATCATCCCCAACAAAATCTCTTTACATGTTAAATAATAATTTCTCCTCTGTTCTTCCTCCCCTCCCTGGTAACCTCAATTCTACTTTCTGTGTCCAAGAACTTGCCTTTTCTAGGTACCTCATGTATGTGGAATCATATATAGTATTTGACCTTCTGTGTCTGACTTATTTCACCAGACATAATGTCCTGAAGATCCATCCATGTTGTAGGATTTATCAAAATTTCATTCCCTTTTATGGGTGCATAATACTCTACTGGACACACAGACACATTTTGTTTATCTCTGCTTTTATTTTATTTTATTTTTAAAAAGATTTTATTTATTTGACAGACAGAGATCACAAGTAGGCAGAGAGGCAGGCAGAGAGAGGAGGAAGCAGGCTCCCCAATGAACAGAGAGCCCGATGCGGGGCTCGATCCCAGGACCCTGAGTTCATGACCTGAGCCGAAAGCATAGGCTTAACCCACTGAGCCATCCAGGCGCCTCTATCCCTGCATTTATTGATGGACAGTTGGGTTGCTTTGCCTTTTGGCTTTGGCGGATAATGCTACTGTGAGCTTTAGTGTACAAACACCCATTTGTGTCTCTGCTTTCAGTTTGTTCAGATATACACCTAGGAGTGGAAATGCTGGGTCATATGGTAATTCTATGTTTAACCTTTTGAGAAACTGTCAAACTGTTGTCTGTAGCAGCTGTACAATTTTGTATTCCCGCTAGCAATGCACAGGATTCCGATATCTCCTTACCTTGCCCACACATGTTGTTTTCCAGTTTTAAAAATTGTAGCCATCCTAGGAGGTGTGACATGACACCTCATTGTGGTTTTGATTTGTATTCTTCTAATTACTGATGATGTTGATTATCTCTTATGTACAATATATTGGCCATTTGTATATCTTCTTTGGTGAAATGTTTATTGAGGTCCTTTGCCTATTTTAAAAAAATATATATTTTATTTATTTGTTTGGCAGAGAGAGAGCAAGAGAGCAAGCAGAAGCAGTAGGAAGTGGTAGGCAAGGGAAGAGGGAGAATTAGGCTCCTTGCTGAGCGGGGAGCCCGATGCGGGGCTCAACCCAATCATGACCTAAGCCAAAGGCTGATGCTTAACCAACTGAGCCACCCACGCACCCCTCCTTTGCCTATTTTTGAATAGGGTTATTTGTATTTTGTTGTTGAATTTTAGGATTTCTTTATACACTGATATTAATCTCTTAACAGGTAAATGATTTGAAATATTTTCTCCCATTCCATAGGTTATTCTTTTACTTTCTTAGTAGTATCTCTTGGTACATCAAAGTTTTTAATTTTGATGAGGTTTGATGAGTTTGTATATTTTATCTTTTGTTGCCTGTGCTTTTGGTGTTACATTCATGAAGTCAATGTCAAATTTGATGTTATAAAGATTTTCCCATGCCCTTCATTTTTGAAGGGTATTTTTTTCTGGATATAGAATAGTAGGTTGACTTTTTTTTTAAATTCAGGTCTTTAAAGATGCTGTTTCATATTCTTCAGTTTGCATTCTTTCTGATAAGAAATGTGAGATTATTATGATCTTTATTCTGTTGATCTCATAGATCATTATTATGATCCATGTTACCATTTTTTTTTTAAGATTTTATTTATTTATCAGAGAGAGAGCGAGCACAGGCAGACAGAGGCAGAGGGAGAAGCAGGCTTCCTGCTGAGCAAGGAGCCCGATGCGGGACTCGATCCCAGGATGCTGGGATCATGACCTGAGCCGAAGGCAGCTGCTCAACCAACTGAGCCACCCAGGCGTCCCCCATGTTCCCATTTTTAAGAACCTTTCTTTCACTGGTTTTCAGCAATTTGACTATGATGTGGCTTGGTGTAGTTTTCTTTTTGTTTATCTTGTTTGGGGTTCATTGAGATTCTTGGTTTGTTGGATTTTTAGTGTTCATCAAATTTGTAAAAAACATTCTGCCACTATGTCATCAAATATATATATTTTTTGTATTTATTTTTTGTATATAAAAATAAATACAGTTTATTTTTATAAACTCCAGTTACTATTTGTGAGACCATTTGATATTATTCCACAGATTATTTTTTTAAGGCTTTGTTAAAATTTTTCCAGTCTTTTTTTCTTTCTATGCTTCAGTTCAGATAGAATTTACTACTATTTCATTTTATGTCAACTGCTCTCTGAGGAAGTCTTAAGTCTTGAGTTTATCCATGATTAGAAGTCAGGAATCTCAGATTTTACTGACAATTGCTATTCTTTTTGGAGGTATGTATGTATGTATGTATGTATTTTAAGTAGCCCAGCATGGAGCCCAGTGCGGGTCTGAACTCTGAGATCAAGACCTGAGCTGAGATTAAGAGTCAGATGCTTAACTGACTGAGCCACCTAGGAGACCCATATTCTTTTTGGTGGTCTTTAAAGTATTATGGGAAAAAAAAAAAAGATCCCCAAAGCTGGATAGATGTAGATTTAAATGATACAGATTACAAATGGCTGTGTATTTTTGAGAAAATTATCCTCTAAACATTGGTTTTCTATTCTAATAACAGAATTTATCTACCTACTTTATAGGGTTACTGTGAATGAATACTAGGTATTTAGTAAATGCTACCTGTCTTCTGGTCACCCTTAAGTTGTTTATTCTGGTTATGCCGACAACTGTGCTTTCATTTGTTTTTTGGAATAGTAGATACTTTAATGAGCCTGTCCTCTCAGGTGCCTTGATCATATATTGGCTTATATTTCTACAAATTTTACAATGTTTCTGTGATTTCACTGAGTTTGTTAGAAAAGTGGATGTGTGGGGCACCTGGGTGGCTCAGTGGGTTAAAGCCTCTGCCTTTGGCTCAGGTCATGATCCTAGGGTCCTGGGATCAAGCCCCGCATGGGACTCTCTGCCCAGCAGGGAGTCTGCTTCCATTCCTCTCTCTTTGCCTGCCTCTCTGCCTACGTGTGATCTCTGTCTGTCAAGTAAATTAATCTAAAAAAAAAAAAAAATGGATGTGGCAATTTACCCACTAAGTGAAATTTATTTAGTTAAACAAGCAAGCAAACAAACAAACAAAAAAGGGGAGTCACCCGAGTTTAAGGATCCCATTTAGAAGGTAGAGCCCAGAAAACATAGAAAGAGCCTTTATTTACTCAGTTTACCTCTTCTTATTTCTATGTTTTCTTCTTGCATAAATGTTACTACTTTCATATCTATGGCTCTCTAACCAGGTGTTGAGAAAGGTAGCAAAAACTAGAGAGAACAAGGCAATGTAATTGTTTCATACTCACTAAAAATTAGGCTGTGAGAAGCTGGAAGAGCAGGGCCTTGCAGCAGTAGGCAGCAAAGAGGGATGCCATGAAGTGGATGAGGCTGAATACCTGGAGATGCTGAACTAAGGTTATGACTTCAAAGATCCTCTGTAATAACACTGACCACTAGAACTTTCTGGAAGGATGGCGTGTTCTATATCTGCACTGTCCAGTATGGTGGCCACCAGCTAGCCGCAGGTAACTGTTGAACACTTGAAATATGGCTAGGGAGACCGAGGAGCTGAATTTCTAATTTCTAATTTTAATTAATTGAAACATAAATGTTCATGTGTAGCAGTGGCTGCCATATTGGACGATGCAGTTCTATGGCGATCCTGTTTTTATTATAGGAAGAACTTACAAGAAATAAATATATTTACAGATGGTCCTATCAACTTCCTATTGTAGATGTGAAAATGCTAGATGTGGAAAAGGTATTTGGACAGACAGTTTATAAAACAAGAAAGAATGTATTGGCTATTGAATGTGGTGGAATCCTTTGATATACCTAGAGGCCCTTGAATTAGCGAGAGGACTCAGGTCACATTGATCTGACCCATGGAGTAATGGATATCTGAATTTTTAAGTAATAATTTTTAGAACTTTATTTTTTTTGGCATTGATATGTACACCACCCTCCTGCCCTTTTTTTTCCAACCTAAAATAAGTCCCTTCAGGCTAACTGAAGGTGGTGTGAACTGCTTAGGAAACATGGAGAAAATCATGTTTAGATTGAAACACCTTTAAAAGAAGTCCTTGTTACTGCATTCTTCTTAAACATCAATTCTCAAATAATAATCACACATTTAAATAGATTGAATAATATTTATGGTCAGTTTCACATGTATTCTCTCATCTCTTCCTATCATTGGCCCTGAGTCAAATAGAGTGGGCATTATTATTTCTGCTTATAGATGTGACCACTGTGACTCAGAGAAGCTCAGTGACTTGCTCTTGGTCACTGAGCAGTTGAACCAAAGCAGTTTTACCCATTTTTTATTCTTACCCTCCTATGCTGGTACATATACTAGTTCATGAGGCCACTTGGTTTTTTAAATTGATGACTGGTTTTTTGGCATCTTCAGAACATCATGACTTTGGGCTTTTGTGGCCTCACCCTTATAATTTCTATGCTTCAAGAAGAAGACAGCTTCGATTCACATCAGTTGTCTGAAATTAATGGTACGCTCATATTTTATTTAATAAATATTAATGGTTGGATTTGGCAGAGGGCAGGGGGCTATTTTAGACCTTTACTGTAAAGAAGATCATTATCACATGCCCAAATTTGATTTCTAGAGTGCTTATTTATCAATATTTATTAGACGCTTTGGTTAGTTCTAATTATCCTTCTTCAGGCAGTGTTACCTCAGCTAAGTGTATTCGAATGCACTTATTTAGCAGTTCTGTCCTTCAGCAGAGGTACGGTCTATCTTTGAGCTACAGCTCGGTTGTTGTCGTTTTTGTCAGCATACGATACAAAAGAAATCCTAAATCAATAACACTTTTTATTCCTACGCAATTGATGCAGAACAGCCTTCTTCACGTTGAGGTTTAATGTGTTGTAAATTAATTATCTGGAATGAATATAGGGTCAATGGACCTTGGTATGACCAGGATGTAATGCTAAAGTGTTCCATTTCCTCCTCCACGTCTCAGCATTCTTGCTCTGTCTTTTGTGTATGTCCGTTAGGCCATCTTCTGCAGTAAGCTCCCTTAAGAGTAGTTAATGCCTCTCTAGGGATTGATCGATAGAAAAAAATTTGCTTTACCATAAATTTGCTAAACTATTTTCTGCCTTCCAGGCAAAAATGGGACATTTTTACTTGTAATACATATAGTGGTGCTTAAAAAAAAATTTAATTGGAATTTGAAATTGCCAAATTCAAACTATCACATATTATCTCTTAATTCGGACTGATATCTGAAATATTCGTGCAAATGCATGCGGGTTCCATTGTCTACCACTCTCTATCAGAAATGAGGATAGTTGTTTATTTTCCAGAATGCAGTTCAAGAAAAGATAACTTTATCTGTGCCATAATCTAAATGTGGATATGATGGTAACCCCATTTCAAATGATATCAAATCAGGTACAGTGAAGTAGATTTTCCATCAGAAGCCAAGCAATTAAAAAGCAGGAATTCACTAAGTTTTAAAGTACTCAATTTTCTATTTTCTTTAAAATAAGAATGAGAGAGGCAAACTCCATTATAGTTTCGAGGGTAGCTCTGCTATTAGTAGCTATAGAAACAAGGTAACCAGGTAGTGAATAAGAGAGAGGAAGGGAGGCACAGAATATGAATAGGGCAAAGGAAACCACCAAACCTAGCTGTACCACTTAAATACTAATATTGTGATTTAGGAATTCGGAAGGAGATGAGCCAGTATCTTTGCTAGTTTATCAGTATGAACACTTGATTGTTAATCCCTGGTTTCTCTGACTCATGGGCCTATAGTGCAGCACCCAAGCAAAATAAATACAACTATCTTCAAAGAGGTGGTAAAGAATAGAGATATAAATACACAGCACCAAATTGCAGGAAGCACAGTAGGGTCAGCTTCATGATTTTTTTTTTTTTTTTTTTTGGTAGAAGCCCTTTCCCTTCTGTCAGGTGAAGGGATGGAGAGTGGAATCAAATCTGCTTTACTTCCCTTGACAACGACGTCAACACCTCTTGTAAATCTGGCCTCCTCCCCTTGAAGCTGTAAGTGTCAAAGGTGGGGAGCTCAGTGGGACATTGATTTCATACAAGACAGCACATTTTCCAGACTCCAACTTGCCACATGCCTGGGGGAAATGCCTCTGATCTTAGTTTAAGTTCTCCGGGAATATTTTCAGCTCAGACTTTATCCTCACATCTGTCCTGGATCATCAGACGGTATTACATTGTCGCTTGATCTTTAGAAACAAACACCCTAACAACCAAGCTGGGTGCTCTACATGGACAGCTCTTCGAGTCAACAGAGTGCGTTTTCTTGCTGGTTAAGAGCCCTAGAGGACCGTGCAGGTACAAATATAGCCTCTGTGCTTCTAATTTCAGAGAGACAAATTATGGGATATCCCAATAGATATTTCAAATGCCAGTAACTGCTAAAAACCCAAGCTTCAATAGAAGGGAGGCCTATGTTTTCAATGTATCATCTTGAGCTCCTAAGCAGAATGACAAGGAGGTCAGAAGCAACCAAATGATTTCAGGTTTTTGGAGTGAAATGTATATTTGTTCTAAGAGGCAGTATCATGTAAGGGTTAAGAGCAGAGGTTGGCACACTTGAGCCATGGGCCAAATCGAGTCCTCCATCTGCCTGTTTTTGTCAATAAAGCTTTATTGACAGAGTCATGCTTATTTGTTTACATATTATCTATGACTGCTTTCCCCCTGCCATGGCAAGTTGAATAGCTTTGACAGAGACCCTATGGCCTGCAGAGTTGAAAATATTTACTGTTTGGCTCTTTATGGAAAAAGTTTGCCAACTCCTAGTGAAGAGTGTGGGCTTTGGAATTACACTGTCTGGATTTGAATCCTGACTTTGGTATTTGCTGGCTGTGGTGCCTGGAGCAGATACTCTTTATGTTTAAGTCTCCTGACCTATAAAATGGGTATACCAATAGCAGTTTTCTTTTAGGTTGCTGTCACAATGATATCACTTAATATTATCTTAGGAATCCACCTGGCTTGGAGTAACCAATCCTATTCTACTGCTCCCCTATTTTAAACTTCTCAGA
The DNA here is from genome assembly GCF_022355385.1 of Mustela nigripes. Classification (NCBI taxonomy): domain Eukaryota; kingdom Metazoa; phylum Chordata; class Mammalia; order Carnivora; family Mustelidae; genus Mustela; species Mustela nigripes. Next base: position 37,804,466 of record NC_081566.1, on the reverse strand, counting down.
CAGGGTTCTAGATCTCTACTAAAACTATTTTTGCTTTTCACTGTCTACAGGACAATTTTATATTTTTAGGAATATTAAATTTGTAGGCATTGAGACTCTTATTTCTTAAAAATGTGTACATAGGCAGCCTACTCTTGTTGGAAGAAGTTACAAGAACTTTGGTCACCTATGGGATCTTCACTTACTTAAAATTTCTAGCATTGTTCAAATTTTGGCACTAATTGTGGTTCACGAAGAAACCCAATCATTTGTCCTTAAAATATCCCAGTAAGACCAGCAGAAGTAAATCTAAACCATCCTACCTGGCAGAGGTATAGGATAAGGCAGACAGAAGAAATGTGGATAGCTCATTCTGAGAAAACCAAGCCCCTGTCTTTGAACCTTTTGTGTTCTTGCAAACAGAGTAGGAGTCTGCATCCTACTCTGCACTAGAGTCTGCACTAGAGACCAAGGAGTCACAGGGAATTATTCTTAGTGGCTAGTTGTACTAGAAACTGTTGCCAGACTGGCAAAGTACATCTCCCCTGGCTCGATATCCCTTTCCTCGGCTTGATGCCTCCTTTCCTCATTGTCTTTGGCAGTTCACACGTCGCTAATGTGTAACACTCCTCAGGTCAGATGGATGGCCTCCAAAGTGATTCATGTTCCAATTGGTCTTTCCTTATTCACGCTATGGTCCCTGATCAAAACTCTCAGTCTGAGACCCATCTGTTCTAAAAATAGAGCTGATCAAGTGACTCCTTCTCAAGGAATATTCATACTTCAAAAGGAGAATGTTTAATACAAATGAAACTCTTAAATGGTGAGCTGTTTCTCAGCAGAAGGACCTTCCTCACGCTCTTTGCTTTTTCTAGGTAAAGTCCCTTTTTCCTCAAGTCCATTAGTCAGCAATTTAGAAGGCCTGACTTCTGAAAGACTGCCGAGTCTTGCCCTAAGCCAGATTGTATCCTACTCTTATTCAAGGATATATCCTAAAGCACCACGTGTACAGTAGATTCTCCCTGTGCTATGGATGGATTGAAAGTGATGGTACAGTAGCTCTAATGACTGCCCCCTTAAGCCCGCAGATGGCACCAGACTGTGCCTAGTGTGTCTTAAATACATCAGCATGGAAACAGGAGTTTCATGTAAAGAGCTTCAAAGCAATCAAGTATATACGAGTTCTGTTTCCATTCCCCTCCTAGTTAACGAAATTGCCTGTTTGATGGGGGATTCAGAGTATAGTTCCTACTGGGCATCTGGAATTTGTGATTCTTTCATAAGTATTGCACTTTAACCAATCACTCTTTAAACTCTGTTGTTATGAAGAGCATTGGGTGTTGAATGTAAGTGATGAATCACTAAATGCTACCCCTGAAACCAATAATACACTATATTTTAACTAACTAGAATTTAACTAAAAATTTGAAAAAACAAACAAACAAACAAACAAACAAACAATAAACAACCAACTCTGTCAAGACATTTTCAGGTCATTTCAACTCATCTGGAGTTTGAAGGACTCTATAGAAACCTTTTCATAAAATATCCTGGCTGGTGCCAGGTACATGATATGATTTACTTAATCTGTGTCTAATAACATCAATATATACTGTTATTTGTACTAGAACCCTGGATTTACAGAGCTCTTTCTTCCTTTGAGTCTTATTTTCTCCAAGGTTATTGCATCTTCACTTAGAGCACCAATATAAGTTAGAGAGCAATTTCCATTATTTCATTATTTTAGAGGAGAGACTTGGTATCAAAGTGACTGCCTTATCCAAGGTCAGCCATTTTTCAGACATGGACCTGGGATGACAACTCAGGCTCCTTCCAGCTCCAACCAATTTTCCGTTGTAGACCACACTACTTCAATGGTGTGTTGTCTTGGACTGATACTGAGGCACCATGCTGTGGGTTCATGTTCTGAACTATCTTTTCTTTGTTTGTTTTATTTTTATTTATTTATTTTTATTATGTTATGTTAGTCACCATACAGTACATCATTAGTTTTTGATGGAGTGTTCCACGATTCATTGTTTACGTATAACACCCAGTGTTCCGTGCAATACATGCCTTCCTTAATAACATCACCGAACTCACCCATCCTCCCACCCTCTCCTGTCTAAAACCTTCAGTTTGTTTCCCAGAGTACATAGTCTTTCATTGGTTGTCTACCCCTCTGATTTCTCCCACCCTTCATTTTCACCTTCCTTCTCCTAATATCCTCCATGCCATTCCTTATGTTCCACAAATACGTGAAACCATATGATAATTGACTTTCTCTGCTTGACTTATTTCACTCAGCATAATCTCTTCCAGTCTCATCCATGTTGATGCAAAAGTTGGGTACTCATCCTTTCTGATGGCTGAGTAATATTCCATTGTGTAACTGGAGCACATCTTTATCCATTCATTTGTTGAAGGGCATCTTGGCTCTTTCCACAGTTTGGCTACTGTGGCAATTGCTGCTATGAACATTGGGGTGCATATGGCCTTTCTTTTCACTATATCTGTATCTTTGGGGTAAATATCTAGTAGCGCAATTGCTGAGTCATAGGGTACCTCTATTTTTAATTTTTTGAGTTACCTCGACACTGTTTTCCAAAGTGGCTGCACCAGCTTGTGTTCCCATCAACAGTGTAAGAGGGTTTCCCTTTCTCTGCAACCTCTCTAACACTTGTTTCTTGCCTTATTAATTTTTGTCATTTTAACTGGCATAAGGTGGTATCTCAGGGTGGTTTTGATTTGAATTTCCCTTATGGCTAATGATATTGAACATTTTTTTCATGTGTCTCTTAGCCATTTGTATGTCTTCTTTTGAGAAATGTCTGTTCATGTCTTCTGCTCATTTTTTGACTTGATTATTTGGTTTTTGGGTGTTGAGTTTGATGAGTTCTTCACAGATCTTGGGTATCAGCCCTTTGTAGTGTCATTTGCAAATATCTTCTCCCATTCCGTGGGTTGCCTCTTTGTTTTGTTGACTATTTCCTTTGCTGTGTAGAAGCTCATTTGCTAAGAACTTTCGTTTCAAAGGCATTTTGGGGGGGGGGGTGCAGGTCACAATCCCTTTAACACTTGTTCTTTATCTTATATCTCACCGTGTGCCATCTTGAAGTGATGTTGGGAAACAAGGTCATTTCTTTAGTTGGTTGCATCATGGCTGCTTGTTGGTTTGTGTGGATCTGGCTTCTGCACCTGGAGTTAAGGATAGAGTTTGACAACTTCATTGATATTCTCCAGTTCAAATCTGTGGAGATCAGATCCTCTTGGGTCTAGTTGGCTTAAATCAGCAACTATATAAATGTACAGTGAAAATAAAAATATCATCAAATGCCCCACAGAAAAAAGAGGAACTTTTATGGGTAGCTCAAATCAGTTCTTTCTGTAATTTACTTTTTTCATTTTTGTTAATGTCATTCTTAATTTTGACATGTCTCCTTAAGGATGAAATTCATTAAAATGTAAAACATTTTGTTATAAGCAAGATATTTCAAGAAAACGGATATAATATAGGAAGATTTGACACTGAGACAGGAATCAACGGACAGACTTTTTAAAAGAATTTATTTATTATTTAGAGAGAGTGTGGAAGATGGGGAGGGGCAAATGGAGAGAAAGTTTCAAGCAGACTCTGCACAAAGTCGGAAGTGGGCTTGATCTCACCACCCTGAGATCAGGACCCTGAGAACAGAACCTGAGCCAAAACTGAGTTGGAGGCTCAACGGACTGTGCCCCCCAGGCAAATGGGCAGGCTTCTGCACAGGATGATTATCAGGGATGATATAAGAAGACTGATAACTTTTTTTTTTTTAAGATTTTATTTATTTATTTGACAGAGAGAGATCACAAGTAGGCAGAGAGAGAGAGAGAGAGAGGAGGAAGCAGGCTCCCTGCTGAGCAGATAGCCCAATGCGGGACTCGATCCCAGGACCCTGAGACCATGACCTGAGCCGAAGGCAGCGGCTTAACCCACTGAGCCACCCAGGCGCCCCGACTGATAACTTTTAAACAGTTAAGCCTCTGCCTTTGTCTCAGGTCATGATCCCAGGGTCCTGGGCTGGGCCAGGGAATCTGCTTCTCCCTCTCCTTCTGTAGCTCCCCCTGCTTGTACTCTCTCTCTCTCTCTCTCCATCAATAAATAAATAAAATCTATATAAAATAAATAAAAGAAGAGGTAGGTTCTAAGATAATGTAAAAGGACCAAGAAAAATACATTCTGTGAAGAAGAGCAATTGATTCTAGGGAGAACTATGAAATGTACATGAAACACACATGGTAGTTGGCTATTGTTAATCATTTCTCCACCTTGAATTCAGTTATTGATTACTTACCCTTACTGTGAGCTGTACAAGATAGTAACTAAGGCCAATGGGTCAGTAGCAAGCAAAGCAAGTGGAAGAAATCACACATTTAAAACAGCCCATAAATAGTATGGTCAATTCCTAAATAATTGAAAGGTGAAATATTGAACAAAACCCTTGGGGGCTGTGGAAAGGTACATTTAAAGTAAATATTTTAAAGAAGAAAAAGGGAAGGACTCTATGCTTTTTGAGAAATATTTTATTACTCATATTTGTACAGGTGAGGAAAGTGAAAATTTGAGGGGAAGTCGCCTAAGGTCACAGAGCTACCTAGTTGTAGAGCTGGGATTCAGGAAAAAGCCTCTTTGGCTCCAAAACCTGTCACATTTTTAGTGATACCTTCAGGAATGGTTGGGGAGAGAGGGCACTTAACATAGAATATGATACATTATAGGGTGAGATAGAGGGGAAATAAGCTAATCCAAGAGACCATGGGGAGGTAGGCTTCCTCAGGGCAGAAATTTAAAGTCTCTTGGAACTTTTTCAACTCTCCCCTTCACCTATCCCCCAATCCAGTAAAGGGATTTACAAGTTATTTACAAATGCAGCAGAAATACCTTAGCTACTTAAGGAGAAAACTAATTTTAAGGATGTCTATTACAATAAGAAAATTAATAGCACTTATTTTTCTCTGATTTGCATGATTACTCAAATGGAACTAAGGTATTATGTATATATTTCACACTTCTGTTCACTCTCTCTTCCCCTCCATTAAGTACTTAGTATCCCAAGATGCAGTATTATTAAATACATCAGTATAATTCCTTTAGATAGTTTACATTATTAATTTACATCTTAAAAAATATAGTGTAGTCTGTTCTTCCCTTCATATAACTGGTCTACATTTTTGGTTATGTGAAGAGAAAAAAAATCAATTATTTCCTTTATTTATCTGTGTCTTCCCAAATGAAGGCAGTCTAGTAAAAATATACATATGAACTGATAAATTCATCAGCTTGGTCATAAGTCTGCATTAATTGATATTTGTAACTGCAAACTTTTTTTTTTTTAAAGGATCTGCTTTCCTAAATTCTAATGCTAATAGCAAATAATGTAATTTCTAAAGCTGGGTCTGTGTTATCTTCAATTCCATGAAATGTCTCAGTAAGTTAGTTTAATTGTTAATAAATCTAAATCTAAATGGTCCTATCAAATGATTTATTAATTTAGATAGAAGTTTTATTTTTCAATATTTCTTACATGAACCATTTAATTTCCAGATTGTCTCATGAACCATTCAATATCTAGATCATTTTAGAAGAGAGCCATAAACAAAATATGCAGTAACTTGGGCTTATACCTGCTTATATTTAGGGATGACTGAAAAACTAGTGACATTTGCAGATGATGGGAGAGCTATTTGCATTTATTGTATTCAGTACAAGAAAGACAGTCTCCCTGAGCTAGATCTAGAGGGGAAATTCTTAAAGGAGTGAAGTTCTAGAGAACAGTCTAAGTCTATGTGCTATGGTTCAAAAATAGGGAAAACAGAAAAGAGAGGGGGAAAAAAAATTCGCCTGCCATAGATTTGCAGGGAAGGCCCTGACAGTTGCTATAGGCCTGCCCTTAACCCAGGTCTGGACTCCTCAGTAACTCTGATGGAGGATATTATGAGCTGAACCATGTCTCTCCAGATTCATATGTTCAAGTCCTAAAATCCCCAGTACCTCAGAATGTGACTGTGTTTGGAGATGGGTCTTTAAAGAGTTAACTGAGGAAAAAATAAGGTCATTTGGATAGGCATTAATTTGATATGACTGGTGTGCTAATAATAATAAGAAATTTGTCACAGAAAATATAGACAGAGGGTCTGAGCACCCTAGGACACAGCAAGAAGGCAGCCCAGGCATCTACAAGCTGAGAAGACAGTCTTCAGAAGAAGCCGAATTTGCTGACACTTTGATCTTGGACTTCCAGCCCCTGGAAATGTGATAAAATTAATTTCTTTTGTTTAAGGCACCCAGTCTGTGGTACTTTGTAATGGCAGCCCCAGCAGAATAATGCAGGAAACACCACTGGAGGCAGCTGGAAGAGCTGTGCAACTAGGTCAAGGAGATATGGGCTCAGTGGGAAAATGGCCCACTTTGGACTTTTCTATTTTTTTAAGTGCCTATCAATTTTAGTATTTACAGCAAAGTGAGTAGTCTCATACCTCTGAGAAAGGGAGATGAAAGTCTTTGACTAGCTATTCTGCTATCTTGGGCTCTTCTTTTTAACTCTCTCTTCTTCATTCTCCTTCATTCTCTGTGTCTTTCTTCCCTTCCACATCTCTTTTTGCCCACATCCCTTCCCATGGAGGCTCATGCCTACTAGTTACTATCTCGTTAACAAAGCTGTTCAGCACGTTCCAAAGATTGTGGTGTATGGGTGAGCATTGATTCATTTTGCATACTGCTTAACCCACTGAGCCACCCAGGCACCCCCATTTTGCATACTGCTTAGAGTGAAGCATATCTTTGCTGCTTAGTGAACTCTTGATGGAGAGTTTCCATGTTTTATATTATGTATTTTCCATATGTTCCATATTTCCTATTTCTCACAGAGGACAGGATGTGAGCTAGCAAGGTCTGATCAAGGTGACCAGTGGAAAAATAGGGAAGAATGTCTCAACCCTAAGGAGGATCTGGGGAGTTTTCTAGTGAAGCTGGTGCTTCATGAAATCTTCATTTTAAAAGTCTCAGGGATCACAGGGAGGGTGTGGGTGATAATAGCACCAGGTGATGTTGGCTAGATCTCTGGGCAAAGATCTATGCAATACTAAGGAGATTTCTTCAGGAAAAAAAAAAAAAGTTTGCTTCTTGGGGGTGTTCACGTTTTTTTGTTTAATAAAAATTTAAACGTTTAACTGTGGTAAAAATTACATAACATAAAAATTTATCATCTTAACTAATTTCAGGCATACAAGTCAATGGTATTAAGTGTGTTCACATTGTGCTCAAGTTCTTAAATAATGATTTCATGTGGTCAAAATTCCACATTCTTACGTGAATTTTTGGTACAGATGTTCAAATATAATCATTAGATTTTAATTTTAGGAGTAGCATAAAAAGTCAAAACCAGTCTAATATAAAATTGATTTAATTGTACAGAAGTCTATAGTCATAGCATCTACTATGAACAGGCACTGTTTCAGATAACTGCCAATATAGCAGTGAACAAGAGAGAACAAGGGCCTGGTTTTCACGGAGCTCACATTTCCAGGGCATGTGATAAGAGGAGGAGAAGGTTGTCAAGAACTGCAAAGGGTTGGAGATGTTACCGTACTTGCAAGCCAACAAGTTAACCTGCTACCATATCATGACTCCTGGGTTAGAGCCAAAGGAGAGTTTACTATTCCTATCAATAGAAGTAGCAGATGGCCACTGTTTTCCTTTTGCTCATTCCCAGAAATCCTGTTCTCACAGGGCAGTATGAAGAGGGCTAGGAAACACCTGCGCATACAGTGAGTTATGTTACAAGAGAGGTACCTTAAACTTGGGGAACCCACATCTTTTTTAATGGGCAGTAAGCACGCCACTCTTTAGCTTTGTTAGGGAGACAGCAAATCTCTCTTCCTGTCTGTAAGCAAATCTTCCTTTTGCTCTGAAGGGAAACACTGTGTCTAATTTCAAAAGTTATTTGTTATGCAAACACTCCGGAAAAGATCACACAGAAGAAGGGAAGCAGTGCATGTGCAGAAGCATGAGGGACCTAAGTAGAACGATCTCCAGCGGAGGTACAGTGGAAACATTGATACTGATATTGGACGATTTATGCAAACAGTGGGGAGTCAACTCAGGTAAATATCAGTTCTGACCTGTGATTTACATCAGCAGTGGTGGTTCCCAGCACTGGTTTCAGCAATCTTGTGAAAGAGCATGAACTTCATATTATCTGGTGGAGTGAGCCAGTGCCATATAACAGTGGGGATTGGGATTTCCATTTCCACTGCCCCTCTCTTGCCATGTTACTTTGGCTGATTGTATAGCTTCTGTCAATCCATTTCCTATAAGGTAGAAATAATAAAAGCTACCTTTTAGAGTTATTGGAAAATTCAGTGAATAATGTTTGCAAAATACTTAGCATAAAGTCTGAATATAATAAACATTCAATAAATGGTAGATGTTTTTATTTACTGAATATGTCCTAGGTGTATTTAATTCAATCCTCATAACACCTCTGTGATGTCAGTATTGCTGTCCTCTGTTTATAGATTAGGAAGTGGAGACTCACATTTATCTGAGGTTGCTAGCTAATAAGCGGTACAGCCATATCCCAATACAGGTCAGTCAGTGTCAAAGCCCACACCATTCACTATGTAAAAGAGTTAAGTGCTTAGTGCCTGTACTCTCCAGGAAAATTTCCCAGCTCGAAATCCACCTCTGCCATTTATTACGTGTGTGATTTTGAATGAAATCCTCATCTAAAAAAATGGGGAGGATATTAATATCTGTTAGGTAATATGGTTATGAGGATTAAATGAAATGCTATCTACATAATGCTTGACAAATAGTAATAAAAACTTATATTTGTTGATGTCATTAATATTAGTTTTTATTATTATTGCTATGACAATAACATGAAGGCAACATTATTTATTCCAGATGGCCATTTGCCCTCATGGAAATTTGAGTCTCAACCTTCAACCTTTGTGATAAAAGTTTCTTATAAGCTGTACATTAGAATGATTTTGAGGAACAGTAAATACATAGGTTATAAAGCAGGGTGAGTACTCAATATGTAACTTCAGATTTGATTAGAAGAAAGAGGAAAACATAGTGTTTTATCAGTATAAAGTAATATTGCTTTTCTGTTCTATTTTCCACTTCTCCCATAATTTTGGTAAACTATACAGAACTGTAATTGACCCAAACAAATGGATAAAATGTCACTTAATTTGCTTTAGCTTGTTATACACATTTGTTCTATGGATTAACTTACCTCACATACATCTCACACAATATTTAACATTTATTTTGGGAGAAAAAGTGTTAGTAATAAGACTTCTCATTAATGCATACTAGTGAGTATTTGTGAGTGAAGTAAACCATTTAATTATTAATTTCAATAAAAAATAACATTGAAGACAAGTCAGTAAGACCAAGAAAAATGATCTTCCTTACTCTTTAGCTTCCAGAGATGTATTGCTGTAGAACACGGTTATGACCAATGTCAAGGGCCACGTAGTGTAGAGGGAAGGACCACACACCCAGGACCACACGCCTGGCTTTGCATCCCAGCTGGGGCGCTTACTAGTTGTGTGAACCTGGGTAAGCCACCTCAACTACAGGAGGTTCATCTCCTTCTTGGGAAAATGAAAATAATAAAAATATGTATCTCATGAACTGGTAGGTGGGCTGAACGAGCTAATAAATATATGAAGTACTGAAAAGAGCTTGCGGCTCCCACTCACATTATACAAGAGTCAGCGCTTATTGTTGCTGTCTTCTCAGCCCCCTGGCATGTGACTCCTCTCCTAGACCCATGTCTTCAACCCTCATGTACACGGGAGCTGTGGCCAGAGTTTCTGAGACACAGCTACAGGAGGCCCTAGAATACTGCCTTCAGTGCCATGACTCAAAATAAATCATTGTTCAGATTGAACTGTTTTGATTGGGTTTGTGAGATCTGGTATTGCTGAATGTTTTGTGAAGATGCGCTAAGGAAATATCTTCGAATCCTATTTTCCTTTCCAAGTATTCCTCATCCGTATACACAAGTACTTTTGACTTTCACAGCATTTACCAACTTACCAGTTAAATTGTTCATGATGATGCTAGACTATTTTAGCTGGAATAAGAATTCAATTTTAAAGCAATTTACAGCATTGTACCTCATGCTGGTCAATTGCCTTTTTATTAGTTTTCTAAATCAGATAGCATACATATTAAATTCCAGGACCACAGAAATTTGAGGCTGAATGTTCTTTATCCCCTAAATTGTTTTGCAGGTCTTTCATTTATAGTTAATAAAAAAAAAATGTCTTCTCATTCTAGAGCCTCTCCCAGTCTAACATGCCATCACATCTGTCTACCTCTGGTCACCCTGCCCTTGTTGCTTTCCTCCTCCCCATGCTCTTTTCCATTCTTTAAGTCTTTTCTTAAGCCTCCTGTAAATTTGGCTACGTTTAGTCTCAGCACACCTTATCTGTTTTTGGTTTTCTCTGTAGAGTTATTGGGAAATTTCCGACTATCTTATTCTCTGACTTGATGTGGAAAAGCTTAACTCCATTAATTTTTTTTTAAAGTCCTTTTTCTTAAAAGGGAAATAAGTGATCACACTTCAACAACAATAAAAGGACCCTTGTAAGGAAAAAGAATGGAAAATGCTAACAACTTGTTGAAAACCACATCCTTTAAGAAATAATAGTAGTAATAGTAGAACATTATGAGAACACTAATGAAGAAAAAGAAATGAAGGCAAAAGGGTACTTTCTATTTTTTTCCAACCATTCTAATGATGAAACTTTGAGATGAGCTAATGTATCCCTAAGTGCTAACTGTCTGAAGGACTCGCTCCCTCCCAAAAGGAAATTGATCCTGCCCCTGGGGCACTCGTGCTAAATGGACATTGCAGGGATATATTCTTTATGGTTACCCTCCTGGGAAAGGCTGGTGTGAAACAAGGAAGAAAGGCAACAGACCATTCATAAAAAGCCCAGAAATGAAAGAGAGTTTAAACATTGTATTTATAAAATGTAATTCTCCCAGCTTTCCTCCACAGCAGACGGCTACAGTCATTTAAATAATCTACATGTTTTCTAGAATCCCCTTAGAGCTGTACCTGCTGTTTTAATGCTTTCTTTTTAATAACAATGAATTTGTGAAGGATTGAAGCCCCTTGAAGAGTTTCAGGCTGTGCCCAAAATCCTAATCATGTGTTGGTTGACTAGATACATTTGTAAAATTTGTGGCCTGAATTACTGTGAAATTAGAAGCAGAGCCTGGGTAATCATTTTACGTCTCTTGACCAGAGACAATAGTTCCTTGGACCAGTTAGAACAACCATTAAAACACCCGGTAGTCAGACAAACAGTTTTCTGCTAGCAATTATTTTGAAAGAGGGCTGGAGAACCACACCGAAAGGTCTTTACTAGCTGGCCCCCAGATAGTGGGGATGGTAGATAGCACAGGACAGAGGGAAGGTTTGGCATCACCTTCAATTGCTTCTAGCCACAGCCATGAGAAAGGTGAGTTGCGTTAGCATACGGAAGAAGGTCCCTAAAAGAGAGCTGGGAGAGAATGGGGAGAAAGGCCTGCACTCTGGAGGCCAGAGGAAGTGCTGAGTGGTTGCATACAATTGCCAGCCTAACAGAAAGCCTTCCAGGGAGCTTACTGTGGAGCAGTAACATGATACCTTAACATGCCCAACACCACCAGTACAAGCACATTTGAAAGCCAGGCGCATGGGAAGAAAACATGTCAGAGCAGAGTGGTGTTATTTTTAATGGAGCATGTGTTTGTCTTGTAAATGTGTCAAAAAGAGGGGAGCAGGTGTTTGGTTCCCGGTCACTGCCTCTGATGCATGGCCGGGGGGTGAGGGGGGGGCGGCCATTGGATTTCCCACGGCCACACAGCATCTTTGATATTGCAAATGAAATTACACCCACCCAGAGTACGTGCACTATCCTTTCTCAATATTTGTGTACAATTGTTTTGAAAGTAAGCTGTCCTCAGGGTGTGGATTTATGAGCGGTCTTTGGGATCAAGCCAGGCCCTGTTAGGCAAAGATTAACAGCCCAATAAATAGAACTCGTGCATCACCCTAAGATTAACACAAGGAAACAGCAAAGTTGATCTAAGGTCTACTCCTAAGGAAAAGTTGTGCCCCATCCCCCCCTTTTTTTGTGAAGAGTAAGAACATAAATTTGTCAATAGTAAATGAACAGCCCTTGTGTTAGAGAGTTGTCAGTATGAGAGACTCTATTTCCCATGTTCAGTAATAAAGCTACCTATTATTTTGGTAAGAAATGCCTAAATTGAAATTCTAAAGGGCATTATGAACTTGAATTAAAAAGGTAATGGATTTTTTAATAAGTTCTGGGTCAAGATGTATTATCAAACTATTTTCCATAGGGCATAGAATATACCATCTATCCTTTTAATAATACTAGATCTAGCCTTACTTCCAGAAGCCAGCTGAGGCTGCCTGTCTATTATAGTCTGTCCCACCATCCCTAACAATGAACAAATAACTAGACGGCTGCGAAACATTTTAAATAGAACTGCCTCCTAGAGAAACTGTTACTGGCAGAGATAGGCCTGCTCTGGACCTGGGTAACTTGCTTTGGGAAAGAGCACATCAATATAGTTTGAGAGTAAGTAGTAGAGGAAAATATGATGGATTAAGTAAATCATAAAGCACATGATCTACACACTGACATGCAGCCTTATTCTGCCTGAATGCTCTGATTCAGGATTGTGCGGAGGATAATTCTGTGTGCTTTGAAATTCAAAGGGCTTTAAAAAAATGGTTTTAATTATACAAGCTGTTTATTAGTAATGAAAGTACTATGTCTGCAAATCTTTAAAGGTTGCGAAGAACTTAACCACGCATTGGAAAAGTGGTCTGCATATTCTAAGTTGGAGATGAGCGTTCTTCTTCTTTGATTTACAGTTTGGACCCAAAGCTTTTTTTTTTTTTTTTTTTTTTTTAAGGATTTATTTATTTATTTATTTGACAGACAGAGATCACAAGTAGGCAGAGAGGCAGGCAGAGAGAGGGAGGAAGCAGGCTCCATGCCGAGCTGAGAGACCGATACAGGACTCCAACCCAGGTCCCTGAGATCATGACCTAAGCTGAAGGCAGAGGCTTTAACCCCCTGAGCCACCCAGGCGCCCCTGGACCCAAAGCTTTAAACCATTTTTTGTGTTACTCTTAACTGTGTGACTCCTTTACACTCTGTAAACCTTCCTCTTGATTGTGTGCTCTGTTAGCAACCTCCCTTGCACACACCTTGAATCCTTTTTTGTATCTCTGTTTGGTGCTGGGGACTTGGACACTTCTTTATGTAGCAATGGTAGAAATGAGGGGGGTAAGCCTAATGACCTACATAATAGCTAAACTCACCAGAATTAAGTGTTCTTATAGTCTCATTGAAAAAGTATATTATTAGTAGTTAATAAAAGCCCAGAAAATAACTGCTTCGTGACATGTTTAGATACCATGTGGTTGGGAATGAATTAGTATACAGTGGTGTCATAGCGGTCTTCATAGCTGCATTCATTTTAGATGGTTTTAGATTAGGGCAGGGATTTACTTTGTAAGGTAATTTAGTCTTGGAAGCATTAAATTGTTACAAATTATCTTCTGTTTTCTGTATCTTCCATAAAACAAAGCTCTCGGTAAGATAAAAGAACGCCTGTGACTTTCATCACAGACATACATGAGAGTGGATCTGGAAAACAAATTTATACTTTTTCTGGAAATGAGAACCACTCATAAAACACTTAATGAGTTCAAGGTCCCCTTGTTGTCATTTCTTCTCCTATTCGTATGGACTGTGTACAACCCAGGGGTAGTCGGGGTAGTAGCATATTATTGGATGACTGCTTCAGATTTGAAGAATTTATGGAAGCTCTAAATGCCAGACAAAAATACCACATTTTCCTTTTTAAAAAGGGGTGAGATTAATATTCAGCAATCACAATGTATAATTAGAGAAAAAAATGGAACAAACTGTTTATGCAGGCACAGTGAGTTGCTTTAATATCACAATAGACCTGAAAGTCTGTGGCAAATTTTAAAAATTTTTCTCAGAAGTGTAAAGCCCCTCTGAGGTGTTCTCACAAGCTCTAACCCCCATTGCCATTTTTTATGCATGTTGTGAACTTGTTTACCAGCTGCCTTTATGTACGATGTTCAAATGTCTCCCGGTGCTTGTCTCCCTCTGTGCATCTTTATGTGCTATATGCCCTCATTAATTTTGAAAGGAATTTTTAAAGAGTTGCTCAAATAACACTTCCAATTAGTAACCGATATATTTTTTAAGCGTTGGAGGGCAAGCTCATTGAAACAACCCCCAGATAGTTGGATTTTATTCTAAAAACAATTCCTGATAAGAAAAAGACTAACTGATGTCTGGAGGTCTCAGTGAATCTTCCAACTCAGTTAAAATTCTGTTCCTGCTGTCTAAATTCTGTTCTCCATCTCTAAACTTTAGATGTGGGGCAAAACCCACCAGCTTCACTTTCTCAAAGAGCATACATTTGCATTTTATTGTCAGAGCAGTAGCCTGGATGAATTTCTATTAACACCCCCCCCACCACCGCCACCCAATTTCTCCCTCCCCCACCAAATGAATTCTGTGATGACTTTGCAGGGCAGGGGTTGGGGGGGGGTTCTGAAGTGTGGTTGCTCCATATGGATGCTGGTGAGAAAGAAGGGATAATTACCACTCATTTATATGTTTCTGGAGGGCATCCTGAAATTTAGAAGGAAAGTTTAACAACTGGGATCTCCTGGTCATATATGCAATGAAGGCTGTCAGGGAGGGAATTATTTAGAATCTGGGTGTCAAAGATGAGTGAGAGTTAAGAGATGAATAGTTGAGAGTAGGGCAGTGAGTCAGAAGTTGTCCTGATGCTGCTATTTTTCCCTCTCCACTTAGAAAATGCGCATGTTTTTATTTTCAAGTCTTCCTGTTACTAAGGCATACTGACCTCTAGGTGTCTCCTTTGGGATACCTAATTCCAAGCAGCCCATCATCTCTTCCCTCTTAGGTGGCTCAGCACCAGATCCTAGAGAGTAAGATGTGGGGTTCTCACCCCTTTGGCCCTTCCACTGCTGCTGCTTCCTAGAACTATGGCTGCCCCTTGTGCTCTGCCTCCTTATCAACCACAACCAAAGCACCTTCCTTTTGATAGTTCTGTGGGTGATGCTTTTGCTCTCTCTCAGAATAGACTGGTCACTAACGTGAAGAAATAGTGCAAGTTGTCAGGAGAAATTGGGGAGCCAAAAAGGCTCCTGATTTGAGGTAAAGAATATTTTTTAAAAAGGCCTCTATAAAATAATGCCATTTGCTCATTCTTCTCTTTTCTAAATTTTAGTCATTCCCATACGATATTCAGGATTTTTGCCATATATCTATTACCTATTATTGAATATTATCTTAAGCTAACTTTTAAAGTTTGCATAGATTTTAGTTAAAAGGAAACTTTGAATCACTCCCATAAATGGAAAACCAATATTGCTTTTCTTACATAGAAACATTACCAGTCAATAGAGTGACACATGAGATTGAACTTTAATGAGTTGACTATGACATGCTCAGAGCTCTGAGCCTGAGGCTTATTCTTTTTCTTAAAAAGGGGTATTATTACGAGTTGGAGAGGACTTCAAGGAGTATTAGAACCAAAATGAGAAATTCCCCTTCATTTTACTCATGAAGAGTAGTAAAAGGTTTAAAAAGGGAATACTCCTTTTAGTGTAAATTCTATATTGTTCAATTTTGTGTCCATGTATCATTTGTGGCATCTGCTCCACACTGATCAGCCCAATGAAACTCTAAGTGATATGATTTTCGAGTTAGAAATGAAAGGAGAAAAAATCTAGAGTATCCTGGAGAGGAAAAATCTCATCCTCTTCACATTAGCCCCATTCCCAGTTGGAGAGAAGATTCAGAGAGAAGTAACTCTCTCATCCTTTTGTGTGTATTATTTTAGCTCTTCCTGAGCAAATTGGAGACTCTCTGGAAAACTGACAAGAAAATAGGGAGCACGGGGAATGCAGCACTCTAAACCCGAGGAAATGTGTTTGTACGCCTATTAAACATGAGTTCTTTCTGTTCTAATGTGAGGTTTAGCTCTATGTGAAGTTCTTTGTATTGATTTGTAAGTTGTTGAAGTTACTCGTTTTTCCCTCTTGAAATCCCACAAAAATCAGTTGGTTAAAATACAGATCATGTTCTAGAAGACAGTTTATAGGTATATAAAATGCTGGGACAACCAGAAATCCCACATTTTAGATGTCAGGGCATTTGATCCATTTCTGTGGAGCCTTTGGTTGATTGAATGTCTAACCTTGTAAATTTAAGTGCCTTTTACTCTGAAGATCTGTAGTTCTTCTTTTAAAAAAATCTTTGTAAGAAATTGAGAATTCTCTGAGTTGCTTGACCCTAGATGAAGTCCATGGGGCACTCCGGGTTCTAACCTTCACTCTATAAATGTTAAATTTATAACAACTCTCTGTCGTGGGTGAGGCTATGAATAGTACAATTTAGGGATTCTGAATTTATGAATGAACAGGCAGCTTTGAACTCCTGATGGGAGCAGGCACCATATGCCATTCAAAGGTAATTTTCCTTAGATTTACATTTCATTTATTCATCTTGTGCCTCTAATGCCAAGTGCTGTGTCAAGTCTTGAAAGGAAACATAACAGCGAATAGCAGTCCAGAGAAAGGACGATAAAGCTGACAAATGGTAGCCTCTTCAATAAATCACAGGTTCCACAGAGAGAAGTTGACTGTCAAGCCTACACACTAGAAAAAGAAATGTAAGAAGAGGAAATGAAAACAATAGAAAGTAACTTGGCATGACTCAATGAATGAGGAAATTGTATCACAGAGACCTGAAGTAAAAGAAAAATTATTTTCTAATTTTATGAAGCAAAACTTAAAAAAATAAGTTTGCTAAACAGTTTTGAAAAAAAAAAAAAGAATGAAAATTATTATGTAGACGGATAAGAAAAGAGATAAAATCCAGTCAGGTTTCAAAAAATGTCAAGGTTGGGCTTTTAAAACAAGGTGGAATTGAAGTGGGAAGTTGATGAACACATGGGTGGCAAAAGAGGTGAGAGGCAGAAGGTGCCAGGCACGTGCATATTCAGAGCGTGACGGGTTTTCTTCTTCTTCCATTTTGTCCATTTTCTTCCAACATTTATTTTCTTTCTTTCTTTCTCTTTCATTCTCTCTCTTTCTTTCTTCTTTCTTCTTCCATTTTATCTTAGGAAAATTCCCACCTCAGCTAGGTTTTGTAGTGTTTGATGTTTGAAGATTTAGTGTGGCTTTCTTTAAGAGAAAAAATCCAAATATAAATAGAAAATTAGGCATGGAACTTTAGATGGTGTCCATGACATTGAGGAGCCCTGTAGTGTAAATTTCATTAACCTCAAAATAGTTCTATCTCTGGTCCCCTTTGGAGACTGGTACCCTATGTGACCGGGAGGATAAGGTGGACTTTGGGCTGCTGCATGGGGCAGGTGGCCTCTGATTCATCTTCTTGTATGAGGTGACTTGGGTCAGTGTATCCTTATCATTAGAATGGTAAACTAGAGAGAGTTGTGAATCTGAGTGGGCTTAGAAGATAGAGTTATTCCTGGCCGAGGTAGTGATTACTGTATTTCAGAAGTGTGAAGGGATCAGTGAACACCCCCCCCTTCATCTCATTTGAGTGGTCAGATATACCAGAGAGTGTGCTGGGTACTTGGGATACAAAGAAGAAGAATAAATGATGAATGAGACTTGGTTTTGGGGATGAGGGGGGTTGGGTCATTGGGAGGAGAGAGGCAGAAGGAAACTAGAGTATCACACCAGGAGGTGTGTTGGAGGAGCTAGGGATTCAGCAGCAACAAAAACAGCCCCAAATTCCAGCTCACATGGTAATTTTATTCTAGTGGAGAGAAAAGGGGAGTGGATAAGTAAATTACTCTAAGTAAGTTTATCTATAGTCAACTACAGATACAGATGTAGATACGTATATGGACAGATGCTGGTAAGTGCTATGGAGTAAATTAGAAATAGGTTATGGGGGCATTTTTAGGTGTGTGTGTGTGTGCGTGCGCGCGCGCACAAGCGCGTGTGTAGGGAGCTGTTGGCTTTTTTATATAGACTGGCCAAGAAAGAACTCAATGGTGAAATGGCATTTGAAAAGAGACTTCAAAGTGAGGAAGAGAGCACTGTGGGAGGAGCCCTCTAGGCAGAGGGAATAGTGAGTGTACTGGGTGTGTCTGAGGAGCAGCACAAAGGCCATGGGGTTGAAGTGAAGTAAGCAGTGGGGAGAGAGGAGGAGGTAAGGTCAGAGAGGTAGCAGGAGCCAATCCAAAAATGAGAAACCAAATGAACCATCCAGGCACCACTCAAGTGGTTGGTTTCTGATTACCCATTCAAGAAGGAGCTAGAACAAGATCCTTGCAGATCAGATAATGCCAGGAGAGCGAAGGTTTCAGGCTGAGTAACTAGAAGTCACTCATTTAATGAGATAAGGAGGCAGGGGGGAGGAACAGAGTGGGAGGGGGTGGCAAGTTACTGTACTGCACTTAAGTTTAACGTCTCCCATAGGCATTTGATTGGGAACTGGATGTGAATTTGGAGTTCAGGGCAGTGGTTGAGGCTGTAGATACGTATTTGGAAGTCAGGAGGAAACAGATGGTACTTAAGGCTAGGAGATTAGATAAAATCACCTAAGGAATAAATGCAATAGAGAAAAAAATTTTCCTGAGCCTTTGCATATAATTGTCATTGAACTTCTAGAGATGAAGTTGGGCATTTTTCTTTCTCCATATAAATACCTATGACTTACGATTTATACACCCCTCAACATTTCATGCAAAGCTTTCCATAATCTGACTTGTAGCTTCTCACTTCCCCAGTTTTAGTTGCAGCAAACAGCAAAAGTAGCGTGCGACTTTGCTCATGCATTTCTTTATGAAACGCCCACTCTGCTTCCAACCCCAGCTTCTCTGTCTCTGCCTGTCTGGCTGGCTGTCGGTCTCTCTTACACATGTATGTGCACATACAGCCACCCCCACAGCAATTCTGTGTAATTTTACCCATCTATAAGTTACTGACTAAGTATCATGTCCTCTGAGAATTCTTCCTTTCAGTCCATCCCCAGATGGATTAAGCCCATCTTCTACGCCCCATCACCCTATGCTTGGAGGTAATTTCCTTATCCCACTGCATTATAGCTATTGTTTCTTACTACTATTTGTCCAATTCTTGCTTCAGAGAATACTCAAAGCATTTGTGAAAGTGAACCAAAATATTAACAGAAAAGGTAGGAGAAAAGTGATGAGTGAACTAAATCTCTTAACCCCACTGCAGCAGAACCAAAGTAAAATTAAGCTCCAATTCAGGCAGAAACTATGAGCTAAGTTCCTCATTGTCTTCTACACCCAGCGTGGTCTTAATGAATGTGAAATAACAGACCTTTTGTGATCGATCGATGGAAAAGAGGAAACAAACAGGAAAATAAATCTTTGTAGGAAGAAGGAGGAAAGGGGAAAAGGGGAGAGAGGGGATCCTATTCTGAGGACAAACTGGAATGTTCCTAACTGCAATCCATCTCTCATTTGACTAATGAGAGTGAGCCTCCTGACTAAAGAAATTGATAGTCTCAACTGGGGTCTTAAAAGTAACTTACAAATATAAAACCGTGCGAGTCAAAGAGGTAATTAATTGTTTTTAAACAAGCCTTGTGAATTCTTTAAAATTCACTAATCCAATCAAGTCATTAATTTCACAATTTTGAAGTTGTTTTGAAAGAGTTGCCACTCTATAAAAAGAAATTTTGAAAACTTAGATTCTGTTACTATTTTCCCTACATTACAAAAGCCGTCATCTGTAAACCGCTGATAGAGTCAATGGCAGTTGGATAATACCGTGCACACTAGTTGCTTTCCTAATGCAAATTGGCTTTAACGTCTTTTATTTATTACCTCACTCAATTGAAATTCCTTAAAAGCAAAAATTACATGCTATATGACTTAGTGTATACTACATGGAAATTTAGGGTTGGAAATGCATGATCACAGCACATTCTTGGCTTCTTTGTAGCACATACATGCCCATGGCAATATGTTCCAATCATAGGACAGTCATGATTTCTAAGCATTTTCAAGCTGCAAGTACTTTAGTTCATCTTCATCCATACTGGGTCCTATTCTTTTCAGCGGAGAAGAGGCAGACATTATGGAACTTTAAGCAGGAACTTACCCAGGCTTAGAAACAAATTTTGTCCAGGAAAAAAGCCTAAACTTTTTCTTTATGCCTGGACACGTTTACACAAAACCTAAACACTTGTGTACCTGTCCTGCATCAATTCAAGAATTCCATTAATTAGGAAATCCCAACTACATAAGTATATTTAAAAATGTTGATTAAAACATCAGTCAAGATTTTTCATTATCAAACAAAAGTGACACATTGTACTTATTACCTCAAATGTGGATTAATTTTTACAAGGATCACAAAGAAGCAGTCATAATTGAATAAAGAAAATATTTACTTCAGATAGTTTACTAAATAATAGCATTTCTGATAGTTTACTAAATAATAGCATTCCTGTTTAACAACTAGGATTTAATTAGTGTAAAATATGCAAATATATAATATGAATACGTAAATATGTAAGTTTGGTAACATATTTCCTCTCTGAGAAATAAAAATAAATGAAGAATAAAGTCCTAGTTTAATGTTTCCTTCTAGGCAATCAAGTTTCTAATGTTTTATTATTTGCCTCTTACCACCTAGGAAATATATCCAATGCTTCTATTACAATGAACTATAAAATAAGTTGAGAAGGGTGTTCCTTTATTCGAACTTGCCTGGGATGTCTTTCCAGCCTAGTCCACCTAAAAAATCATTTCCATATTTTTGAAAAATCAGCTGGTGACTCATAGTAATTTTTATTTGAAGGCCAGCTTTCTGTCCTCAGTTCCTGTTGGCCACCGGTCAACTCTACTTGAATTTTTCTGGGTCATCTCAACTTACCATAAGATACTTTTTCTGTGACCCCATGATAACAGTGAATGGATTATTCTCTTTTCGGTACCTCCACTGTAACTTTGTATAAACTTGTGTAGTACTGTCCGTAATGCTTTATTCAAGGTCTACAAATATTTGGCACACAGGTCACCATCGCTTTTCTTTATTTATGGGATCTTATTGTAATCACAATAGCTATTATTATTATTAATATCTTCTGAACTTATATGACTATAGTAGGGCCCTAATGCCAAGAGATGGGAAGTGACGGGTCATAGCAAAGCTATTTGCCATTTCTGAAAATACAGATTTTTATATCATCTTTATAAACATGTTAGTTTCTGATGGCACTGGTAGATAAATTAAAGAACCAATGAGTAAATACATTTACAAAATCATAGATCTTAATAAGCATACCATTTTCTTATATAAGATTTTGGTGACAAGACAAAGTTACTTTAGGGAACTCAAAGTCTGCCTCTAGATTCTACATGGAAAAGGTCATGTTCGAGGACAGCCAATCTCACAATCCAGCCCATTTCTTCAGCAGTGAATCAATTAACCAAAGTTTAATGCCAAAAGTTTCTCTCCTGCGAGTCAAGGGAAAAGATGCACAATAACTACCTGTGACAAGTATGCAATATTAATTGTGTAGTTAATTAATTTTTAATCACATGCCAGTTTAATTAGTAACCAAGAGTGGTGGCGCCTCATACAGCTAGAGCTTGTATATTATGTAGGTGTGAAAGCTTATACTGCAATAGAGGTTATAACCTCACACGCACTTCAAGATTTATGAACCTTACATGATACTTAACAAAGTCCTCTCGAGCCAAATTATAATTATTAAGTAGTTAGAATTTTAATTACATGATATATTTCCTTTTTTAAAGAGAGATGTTATCTAAGAGATTTTTGACTGCTGGAGGCTAATAGGATCAGGCCCTTCATGGAACTTTGTTTTTCCATGAACTACAAACATATTAAAAAAAAGTCTTTAGAAGAGAAAAAAATAATTAATCACCAATCAGTGAATTGCTTTGGTCTTCATATCCAGAGAACAATCTCGGTTCTGTCCTGGAAAGTCCTGAGTTCATTTTATTTATTTGTCTAAATGTTTCGAGATGATAGAGTTGGTAACTCCTCTGTCTCTATTATTTCCTGTTTCCTATGTTATGGAGCCTCTATATCATTCTGTAGAGTCAGGTGGAAGGGAAAAAGGAAGCATTGTTAAATCAACTTTAAAAAAGCAAGAGAAAAGAACTCTTCCCCTTTATATGTTTAAAAGAGAAATTTGATAATAGACTTCAAACATAACTTTTTGCAGCATTTTGGTAATTACGTTCTTGGAATATACGATGTGTTTTTTATTTTTATAATTAACAGGAAATACATGTTATACATTAAATGTGACACAAGAGATATGAATTATGCAGTCAACTCGGTATGTACTGAGGAGCACAAAGCCTAAGGCACGTTCAGTCGAGTTTCTATGAAGATCTATAATGAGTTTCAAGTACATCATTTCCTGATGGAGGATAAGAAAACATCCATCAATGCAAATTTTTGCACATTTTTTCAGCTTTTATGAATACGTTACAACTTCTAAAAAGAGTGAATTTCCAAAGTGCAACTTGAGCAAATTCTATGAGTAATTTTATATTATACTGTTTAGGCTGAGTGGAAACCTCGAAGATATGTCTATATATACACACATATATATTTAAAGTTATTTTAGAGTGCTATAAATGAAGGTGGCTAGTGTCGCACAGTTTCTTGTCGTACAATTTAATATCTAGTTAATGTCTAAACCTAGGATATTAGCTTATGTTGGAAAATAAACGAATTAGTGCCATGCAACACAAAGTAAACCAATATTTGCAAATGAAACACTATTGTAAATTCAAAGTTAAGACTTTTCATATACATACATGCATATTTTATTCATTTAATTCTTTTGAAAGCATTTTGATTCCTGTGAAAATCTTGAAGTTTATGTTGGATTGCATTTTTATTTTCTATTAGGATACATTTAAACCTATACTAATGAGGACTGAAGGAAAATGCTTAAGGAGTTCAATTGTATTGAATATTAAATAAACACCAAAAATTATAGCATCCTGGGGTCCTTGGAGATATTTTATAGAATAACATATAGTTATTATATAAGAAAGTCCAATAAGACAACAGCCTCCTAATTGGTTCCCTTAACACGTCTCTCCCCCCACAGTCCATTTTCCACAGTAAAGAGTTATCATCCTGAAAAGCTAATCTGATCACATGGCTTCCCTGTTTAAAGACCTCTGTTGGCTCCCTGGTGCCTAGAGGATGAAGGCTAATCTCCCTAGCCTGGCCCCAGCCTGCTCTTCCAGCCTCATTTCCTGGCAAGCTCCCCCACACACCTTAACCTCTGGTCCCTGAACCATAGAAGGGGGCGGGGTGCTGTGCTGCTCGGGGGCTGGGCTGGGACCGGTTGGCCAGGCCGGCAAAGAAGTCTCATGGACACAACCTGACCTGTGCTTCTCCCCTTGAATGACTTGCCACCTCTATTATTTCCAACATGATGGGCAGTTCTGTCGTCCACTGCTTTTATATTTCGCTTGTTCTCCCTTCTCTAACGGAAGTATTACAAAGCAGCAAGCAGCTGGAAATTCTTAACAACATAGTGCAAATGTAAAGTGAAAATCTACTTTTGCTCCCTTCCTTTGCTATAAATTTCCTCATGGATATGGAAAGTGACAGTCACCAATTCCATAGACTCACAGAGGAAGGATGCATTGCCCCAAGGAGAATGACCAGAAAGCACCTTGACCTGCCGAGTTAGGACTGTCCAAGGGTTCCCACGCACACATTCCTGGTTCTTCATAGTGAGTTCAGCATGCGTGTCCTCCCTAGATGTTTGCTAGCAAGATGCATTTAATCCACAGATACCTTTTAGTAGTTAGTAGGTCAAAAGAAGTAAAATCATTTTTTAAAAAATATTTTATTTATTTATTTGACAGACAGAGATTACAAGTAGGCAGAGAGGCAGGCAGAGAGAGAGGAGGCAGCAGGCTCTCCGAGGAGCAAAGAGCCCGATGTGGCGCTTGATCCCAGGACCCTGGGATCATGACCTGAGCTGAAGGCAGAGGCTTTAACCCACTGAGCCACCCAGGCGCCCCAAGAAGTAAAATCATTTTAATGATACTACACATCAATTTATTTTGAATGCTGGAAAATATTTCTTTTTCTACCATTATGTTAACACCTTTCATGATAAGGAGTTCTATTTTTGGCTTAAGGGAAAAAAAAATGTAGACCAAGTGATGGTTTATTAGTGAGAACTACAAATTATTAAGGGCCCAATTGTACAACGTGTTTTATCGACCTTTTCTTTTTCCTGTTTCCACACAACTTTAAAAGTTGGTATTATGTCTTTTGTTTTTACACTGAAGGACCAAGTAACATACCCTGGAGCACTCTGATAACAGGGGGGGAGTCAAATGCCTATTTACCAGATTCAAAGGAAATGATCTTCCTACCATGCCACACAGACTATTCATATAGACCAGAGGCTTTAAAGAAATTCCTCTCCAACTCAGGAAGTCATTGATCTGAGACTCCTTACTAAAAATGGATTTTTCTCAATTCCCTGAAGTTTAACATTAGGGGCCAGTATTTTGGTTGTAAAGTAGGCAGGGGGAAATAGATGATCTCCTATGTAATCTGAGCTCATCCCTCATCGGACTTTGTGGATTCATTCGCAGATTCAAAAAGGGAAATATCCTTAATATCTCTAAGTATTTTATAATTCTTGTAGTAAGAAGAAATGTTACAAAAAGACATTCAGTATTGAACGATCTACTTGAATAGGCACCAGCACGGTCAAATTCCCATTTAAGTTTCATTGTTTATGTAAGGAATATCACTTCAAAAACCATTAAACCAAAACTATGGCAGAGCATAAAAGAGCTTGTACATCAAGCACTTAGTCAAAAGTTATATTATGCTAACAAGCTGAAGAGCTTGTCAACATCTCCTGGGTTAAGTATGCCTCTTCTTTGATCATCCAAAAAGGTTTCCAACACTGTAGGTGGCCCTAATTAACAGGGACCTGTGATCTTCTTTTACTGCTAGATTTCACAAGTCAGGCAATATACTACATTCTATTAACACTTACTAATATTGTCCTATTCAAATCCCAATATCTCCCCAGATATACAACTGATTATGAATGTGTGTCTTGTTTTAATAGTGTCTTTCAAGAGAAAGTTTGGTGCTTCTTATCTAAATATCCTCAGGGTTCCTGTAGTCAATTATATTTTCTCATTATGGTCTAAGAATGCCCCACACTCAGAATAAGCTCCGTATCTGAATAATCCACATCTGATTCTACCCTTGAATCAATTTACATGATCTTCCTGGGGCTGGAGAAGGGGGAGATGAGGATATGTGTGTGTGTGTGTGTGTGTGTGTGTGTGTGTGTGTGTGTGGTTTGGTTTCATGTGCATTTAACTCCTGTTTCAGTAGCCACAAGGAAAGATGCTGGTTGCTCTAAATATATACATTTCTCTTAGTCAATCCAACCCCATGAAATAGTTATTATGATGTTCATTTTAGAGATTAAGAGACCTGAACTTATTCTGTGGAAAGGTGGAAAATTGAATATATGCATCTAATTTTATTTATTTTGGAACTGCAGTGAAAATACAGTATAGAGATTTAAGAAAAAATATCTAACCATAACCAGGGTGGAGAAAATGGGACAGAGTAGAACATGTCAGTGCCAGAAAGCAGATGGTTGAGTGATAACAGACTTGACAGACCTGAAAACATCAAGCCCTACTCAAAATGTGGAAAGCTCAGACCTAATGAGATATAGAATCCTTAAAAGGTCAGAAATGTTCAGTACAAGGTGGTTCAAGAAGTGGGAATAAAAAGGCATTAGGGAGCCAAAGTAAGAATTTACTGAAAACTGTTCAAGAAACAACTAGATCCTTAGCTCTTTTGCTTGGTGACTGTCCATTTTCAACTCCTTTGCTTTGAGGCTAATGCTATGGAGAGGGTAAAACCACACATGTATACTTGGGGGGCCCTGGGGAGAGTTGAGGGAGTGGACACTCCACCACCCATCCCAAGGGAACAAGTAAACCTACGCCTCTGAATGCTGGCCCTCCATAGCCCTCCATGACCTGGTTTGGATTCCAGAACACCAGGCAGGAAGTTGAGACAGGCTTCTGTGTGGGGAGTCAGAGCGGGGCGGGGGTGGGGGGTTGTTCAGAACCCTAAAAATTCTACATCAAAAGATGCCTGTGAAACAGTCCAGCCAGTCACCCTAAAGCCAGGCTTATAGATTACAAGTAGCAAACTCTGCATAGGGCTTATAAATCCTTGTTTTAAACTTTGTTGTGAAAATTAGCGTATACACAGCAGAATGCATAAAACATACAAATAGCTGAAATAATTCGTATAAAACAAACATTCCCCAAAACATTGTCAGCATCCTCAAGCTCCTTGCTTGTTTCTTCCTAATCCTGTTCACTCCTTTCCATTAAAGGTAAGCACTACTCTGCTTTTTATGGTAATAGCTTATTTGCCTTTTTTTTTTTTTAACCAACTGATGTGGATCTTTAAACACTATGATTTACTGTTACCTTTTTTGAACTTTGTGTAAGTGGAATTATAGAGTATATATTATTTTGTGTTTGGCTTTAGTATGAGGTTCATACATAAATGTTGGTAATAACCAACTAGGTTTGTTCATATTATTGTTCCATAGTATTATAATATATATATTCATATACCAGAATTTATCCATGATACTGTTGATGGATGCTAAGCTTGTTTCTAGTTTGGGACTACTATGAATATCATTTTGCTGTCATATTCCTATATAATCTTCTGTGTATCCCTATGCATTTCTTTAGGGAAGAGCTTTTTCTATAATGGGTCAGATAGTAAATATTTTAGTTTTTTAGATCATATGAGCTCTGTCTTAACTACTAAAATCTGTGAGAAAGCACCTATAGACATATATAAGTGAATATGTATACTGTGTTCCAATAAAACTTTATTTTTATAGAGCCCTAGTTTGCTCGCCCTCATTTTAGGGTATATACTAGGAATAGAATTGCTGGTTATAAGGCTAAAGTTATAAGGTCACCTTTAGCTAAAATAACATCAAACTGGTTTTGAGAGTAGTTGCATAAATTTATATTCCCATAAACAAAGTATGAAAGCAGTCATTGCACAGCATTTTATACTTCAACTCTTCGTATTGCCAGACCTTTTAATTTTGGCCATTGCGGTGGACTTGTTAGTGGTCACTCGTTGTACTTCAAGTCTCAGTTCCTGGATCTCTTTTGAAGTTTTCATGTCAATTGAATGGTTGGTTTTTGTTTTTCCCTTTGGGGAGTGCTTGATCAGGTGCTATGGTCTGAATGTTTGTGTTCCCCTCAAATTCATATATTGATATCCTAACCTCCAAAGGGGATGGTGTATCCCCTTTGGATATAGGTTTTAGATCATGAGAGTGGAGCTCCCATGATGGGATTAATGCTTTTATAAGAGAAATACTGTGTAATGTACAGCATAGAAAGTGTAGTCAATAATTGTCATAACTTTGTATGGTGACTGATGGTAACTGGACATCGTGGAGGTCATTTCACAATATATAAAAATATTGAATTACTGTGATGTACACCTGAAACTAATAAGATATTTTATTCCAATTATACTTCAATAGGAAAGAGAGAGATAGTCCACAGAGCTCCCTAGCCCTGGACACAGAGAGGACACAGCAAGAATGTGCAGGCTGTGAACCAGGATGTCAGCCCTCACCAGAACAAGACCATGCTGACACCTTGATCTTGGACTTTCAGCCTCCAGAACTGTAAGCAATAAATTTCTGTTGTTTCTAATTCACCCTGTATCTGATGTTTTGTATAGCAGCCCAAACAGATAACACATGACTTTTTAAAAACATATAATTTATTATTAGCCCCAGGGATACAAGTCTGTGAATTGCCAGATTTACACAGATTTACACTTCACAGCACTCACCACAGCACACCTACCTTCCCCAATGTCCATAACCCAACCACCCAAGACATCATTTTTTTTTTAGAGTTTCTGTATTTTTCTTTTTTTGATTTGTAAAGCTCATTTATGTATTCTGAATATGAGCCCTTTTAAAAAGTTATTTGTGTTTTAAATGCCTTCCCCACTTGATGGTGGGTTTTTACATTCTTTTAATAGAACAGAATTTGTTTAATGTTTATTCTTTATTCAATTGATGTCATTTGTCAAATTTCCTTTAACGCTGGTTATTTTTGTGTTCCATTTAAAATTAATCTTTCCCTAGTCCAAAACCTCCATATTTCATTCTTTTTTTTTTTAGATTTTTAAAAAATTTATTTATTTGATAGACAGAGATTACAAGTAGGCAGAGAGGCAGGCGGGGGGGCGGGGAGCAGGCTCCCCATTGAGCAGAAAGCCCAATGCGAGGCTCGATCCCAGGACTCTGGGACCATGACCCGAGCCAAAGGCAGAGGACTTAACCACTGAGCCACCCAGACGCCCCTCCATATTTCATTCTAAACACTTGTTTTACTCTTGAAATTTATGTCTATAATCCACTGAAACTGTTTTAAAACATATATGCTTAACTGTTAAGTTAGCTGTCAAGTTCTGATTGTTTTCCATCTGAAATTTAATCGAAGCAGCACCATTAATTGAAGACACCACTCTTTCTAGACTGCTCTGCGTGCTAATTTTATAAATATTCATGTATATATGTATGTGAGGGGATTCGTGTCTGATTTCTTGGTCTGTTCCATTGGGTTTTTTGTCTGTCCTTGACCTAGTACCATACTACTTGCATGCTACTGCACTGTAAATGTCACTACGTGGTAGAATGAGTCATCTCCCTTTGTGTTCCATTCCTGCAACCTATCTACACCGAGTGCACTTGTTTCACTGCCTGATCCGTTATGACCTACCCTTCTTCTGAGAATTGGAAGTTGGCGTGATAAACTAAGAAAGGGAAATGTCTGCCTCCCTCCCACACTCTCATGGGAGGTCCAGTACTTGACCCGTGCTACATCTTTGCCAGAGGTCCTGAGGGTGCTGAAGTCCTTTTTTGGCCAGATATTACATCCCTGTCCACACAGATCCCCAGGAAGTTTCTTGTAAACTCTCAGGGGAATTAATTACAGGCTGTGCCATAGAGCTTTTCCATTGAGCCTCTCCTGGGACCTTACTCATATTAATAGTGCCCTTTTCTGGCATAGCTGGCTTAAGCTGGCTACTCAAATTTATAGTCATTACCTTTCACTTTAATTAAGATGTAAATATTAACCAGTACAATAAAATGATTAATAATCACTGTTAATCGTCTGTCCCTTCTGGCTCACCTCATATATGGGCAGAGAAGTCTTCTGTAGTTAGAGGGACCGCCTCAGGCATGGACATATTATTGGTACTGGTGAAGTCTGTGAGAAAACACTGAAAGACCCAAGGAACATGAGAGGGGTGATGACAGTATCTGTGCACTGTGCATACTTTGAAAGTCACTTAATAACCTCCTTTTTTATTCATGAAATACTGCTGTTTCTCCAATAATGGTTTTCCTGTGTATAGAAATATTTCCTTAAATTATGTATTTTTTCCTTTCTATTTATCTTATTCTTCATTGTTCATTTTATTTTATTTTGCTCACTTTTTAAAGAAATTTCTTTCTAATTTCCCAAGTTTTATGCAGTTGCATGTTCTGTTGTGTTTCCATCATGGCTTTCATTTACTTGATGGGGTTTTCCTTCCAATATTTCCTTAACTCTGATGGCTCATCTTTTGTTTCCTTCCACTGTCTTCTCTGATCCATACTTTAGCTCTTGTTTTAAAGAACTATTATTATTATTACTTTTTAAAATTTTATTTACTTATTTGAGAGAGACAGAGAGAGGGAGAGGGAGTGTGCATGAATGGGAGGGGCAGAGGGAGAGGGGGAGAGAATCTGAAGCAGGCTCCACGCTGATCCTGGAGTCTGATGCGGGCTTTGATCTCATGACCCTGAGATCGCGAACTAAGCCAAAACCAAGGGTCTGATGCCCGACTGACTGTGCCACCCAGGCATCCCAAGAATTATTATTATGATTAGATATTATTTGGTTTCTGGAAATACATTGGTTATCAGTTTTCATCTGTAATATGACAATGTTTTTTGGTGAATTTTTTTCAACTATTTGTTTTTCCTGTTCTTTCTCTTCTTCCTCTTCTTCCTTCCCTCCTTACCCCTACCCCGTGTTCTTTTTCTTCTTTTTATACTACCTGTTTGTCGATCCTGTGCTTATTTTATTGTTATAGTTATCATGACGATTAATCTTTAAAGGAGATGAGTTCTTTCTGGACCAGCTCTTTGCAAGTTTGTGGAGAACAAGTCCAGGGCCGTTTCCTGGCTATCAGGACCTGGGTTCTCAGGAAGTTTCCTTATGGCACAAGTTTATGCAGTTGAGTTCTTTTAAACTTATTTTTCCCCTGTGGAAGGAGATGTGTGGTTACATGCTTGCTCGCTGTCCAGAGCCCCTCTCTTCATAGCTTACTTCCTGGCAGGTGGCCTTCAGCAGTGACCAAGCATCTGAACAGTCCTTGTTCAGCTCCAGATTCTTGCTTTTCCACTTTGCCAGATGTGATTCTAGGAAGTTCCTTCCACAAGTCCTCCCAAATTCTCATTCAAGGAAAGGGCTTGTTGGAGCCACTCTTCAGCCTTGATTACTTGCTTTGACAACTGTGCTCTGTAGGCTTTTCCAAAATCTGCAGCCACAGATGTCTTTCTGGTGTCTTTCCACATGTCTGTTACATCCTTGCTGACTTTCTTCATACTTTGTGGTTTGGGATTACAGCATCTCATCGTTTCACCAGTGATGGCATTTACATTTTAATTTCTTATTTTTGTGGTTGTTTTCGGGTGGTTACTAAGGGAAGAGGGAACATAAATGTCTTTTTTTTTCTCCTATTTCAAAGATAGAAGCTGATAGTTTCTTAGAGGATATACTCTGTTTGTCTTGTCCCTCTGCTTCTCATGAATATGTTGCCTCTGCTCTAGTCTAGTAATGTTCAGTACAGCTTGTGTGACAGTCACGTGTGTCTACCGAACACTTGAAATGTGGCTGGTGTGACTGAGCAATAGAATTTTAAATCTTATTTACATTAATTTATTTAAAATTAAACAGTCAAACCCTAGTTCTTTAGTTTCTCTAAAGGTATGTGGTTTTAGAAGGCTTATCTCGTTCCAGATTTTTTTTTTCTTCTGTTATATCCCTTCTCTGTAGCAAAGATCATAGAACCCCCAACTGCTTGAAGGTAAAAGGGAACATGTTAGGAAAAAAAGAATGTAGGCTAATGTCTTAGATATCTTATCGTCCATTAACTGGCATCCAACTCTCCTCTTTTGGTGGGAGTCAAAGGCTTAGAGTTAGTTGGTGACGTCCAGCAGCTTCTCTGGATGCAGATATGCAGCACCTTTTAGCTCAGCTGCCACTTTTTGGTACCTAAGGCAAATACCAATGTGGCTTTGTGTGGAATTTCTAATTAGATATGAAGAAAAAAAATTCATGGCTGGGTTCCTAGGTCTAAGGGGCATGAAGCAAAGGGGAGAAAATACATGAAATTGAGTGTGTTGTTTCTCCCAAGCAGTGGCTGGCTCACAAAACCTTCATGCCTTGGCTCTCACTTACATCTCCAGTGTCTTCTTGCAACTTCCCCTTTTGTTCTTTGTGATCTGGACTCAGGCTCCAAGAATGTGCTATGTCCCTGCTCACATTGCTCCCTGTGTTTGAAATCCCCACCTTTCTTTTGTCATTGTTCACTTTTTAAATTTTTATTTTATTTTTTTTATTAACATATAATGTATTATTAGCCCCAGGGGTACAGGTCTGTGAATCGCCAGGTTTACACACTTCATAGTACTCACCATAGCACATACCTTCCCCAGTGTCCATAACCCCACCACCCTCTCCTTACCCCCTTACCCCCAGTAACCTTCAGTTTGTTTTGTGAGATTAAGAGTCTCTTATGGTTCGTCTCCCTCCTGATCCCATCTTGTTTCATTTACTCTTTTCCTACCCCCAACCCTCCCATGTTGACTCTCAACTTCCTCATATCAGGGAGATCATATAATTGTCTTTCTCTGATTGACTTATTTTGCTCAGCATAATACCCTCTAGCTCCATCCACATCGCACAAATGGCAAGATTTCATTTCTTTTGATGGATGCATAATATTTCCATTGTTTGTATATGCCACATCTTCTTTGTCCATTCATCTGTTGATGGACATCTAG